>NC_061062.1:2819365-2901865 GCF_021917145.1 Hypomesus transpacificus
GAAAATATCTCCTGGTGTGAGGAGTAGTCTTCAGCATGCTTTTATGACACTCTGAGTGGCTTTGTTACGAGCGGGTGTGTTGGGTAGCTATCAGTTGTCATTGGTGGAGGAGGGGCCAATCGGGTTGGTCCAGCAGATCTACCAATGACCTTGGTTTGGGCACACAGACCTCTTGTCTTCTAGTTGGCACTGCAGACAGGTATGCCTCTGACAGAGCAAACTGACACTGTTTGATAGTGTCTATTTCTCTTTTCTCTCCCCCTCTTCTCTCTCCTATCTCATCATCCTCTCTCCTCTCTGTCTCTTTTCTTTTTCCCTTCTCTCTCTTTTCTCTCTCTCCCCCTCTCTCTCCCTCTCTCGATGAGTTCTCTTATTCTTGCCTATCCCATCCTCCCTCATTCTCTCTTAATCTTGCTCACACACAATCGATTCCTCGTACTCCCTCCCTCCATCTCTCTCTCACTCCCCCCCCCCCCTCACCCTGTCTCCTTGCACGCCCCGTGGGCAGTATGTTGAGAGATATCACCGAGAGGTCCTCAGCTCTACTATTTAAGGATCATTGCCGTTGTTGTCTTACCCTTATTTAGAAACAGCGTTTTCTGGATCCGTTTATTCAAGCCTTGTAATTGTGCCCCAGCTCTGCCAGCACCAGATAATACAATGTGCCGTGGGGTGATGTGAGCACAGTGCCATGCTGACAAGAAGGCTTGTAAAATAATGATCTGAAAGGTTGTTTTTCTCTGCATTTTTGGAGTTGTAATGATACAAGAATGTGGCTAAATTTAGTTCACATGTGAACTGGCTAATGTTCTCACCCAGTTCTCTCTCAAGTTTTGGGGGGAAACAATCTTATTTTGAGAGGCCCTTTGTAAAAAAATTAAAAAAATAATCTAAGTCAAAATCTTTTTTTTTTTTTACTTTCAATAAACATAAAAATAACTTTTCCTCTTAACCTGACTCTTGTCTTATTTTAAGAGTTTGTTGATGGGGCATGGTTGTCAATAACACACATAGTTGAGACATGAATCAACAAGAAGAATTAGAGGAGAAAGGCTGACACAAATCCAAGCCGGGCAAATACACTGGCGGGGTAATATTTGAGTTTCCTTGTGGGTATTGACCCATGTCTGAAGTTAGATTCCAGTCATAAATCATGTTATGTTACTCATGTGGTCTGTGAACAGTAGCGGTGGTGCATGAAGGGCCGTCCTCCCTCGTTTGAATGGAAGAGTGTAGTCGAACGACCAGCAGTCTCACCTCTGTTCAACTGAGTTTACTGAGGTAGCAGGCAATCATCACACCAACCTGTCATCTCAAGGAGTTCCCTCATTTGACCTATTATCAGATGATATGTTGACAGTGTTGATATTGCCGTTGCACCCCTGAAAGAATGGAATCTCCCTCTTTGCGCTTTGACTATCTTCTGTGGTGGTTAATAGGTATTAGCAGCTTGGAAAGGGGCTGTGGTTGGTGTTGTCTGGACAGGCTTCACCTCCATGTGTTCGCTTATGGCTGGGAGGAGCTGTAATGCTGCTCTATTCACCTGCCCCCTGAAGGGATACTGTAGGTAGGATAACTGGCAGTTGAACAGGAATCCTCACTAACGAACGTTCTGTCTCAGTGAAAAAGCAGCTTGCCATCGCATCTATCTGCCGGTGGACCCTTCCCCCCTTTTAACGTCCAGTGGAGCTCATCAGTTTGTGAACTTGTGAACAAACCATGCCAGCATGGCTGCAGCAAGGAAAGGTATAGATCAATCAACGCATTACGATATCCTATTCCTGTGGGTAGACGATGCAAACAGCATGTATGTTCACGTGTTTACAGGTGGAGATTTTTGGTGTGGTGGTTGTAATTTTATTGAATGGATTCGTTCTTTAGTTCGTGGGAATATGAGGTATGAGATATTTTGTGTGTTTAAGTTTCACACTTATTGCATGATGAGCTTTTTGCAGATTGTCTCGGATGACTGCTTCAGGAAAACACAAGGACGCTTTATTTACCCGCTGATTCCAAAGAGAGTTTGCACTTAGAGTAGTGTCATATTATTTTCATCCAGACTATCTTATTTGTGTGTTTAAGCGAGCAGCACTGATTTGTATGGTTGTGTCTGCGGTGAACTCAACTCAAGGTTGTTTACAAATAGATTCTGCTTAGAAAACCAACAAGTGTAACAGCTCACTTTCTTCCTTGTTTGCCAGGCCAATTGCGAACTCTCCAAACATTGGCGCTGTCGACGTTTTAGCACTAGTAATACGTCATAGGACGCACCACTGAAGGTATGTTTATGATCTTAAATGATCTTGACTTGACATCTGAGTCACACACTTGGAGCGTTGATAATCATCAACATCAGACTAGATGGCAGGCGTGGAAGGCCTGTTGTAAAACAGCCTACTGAGGAAACATCTCCTTGGTTCTGGCGGTCGGTCGGTCGGTCCGTTCGTCTCCGTGCTCAGGGTAGCAGACCAGGGGGAGTCAGAGCTTAGCTGGTACAGATGAGGGACCTCTCCTTGATGGCTGTGTCGAGCTGCCTTGAGTAGTGGACCCAGAACTAGTGAGCAAGAGACAGGAGAAGTTAGAGTTCAAGTCCAACTATGTAAAAATAAATAATTCAGGAGCCTTTTTTTCCGACGCAGTTGGATGTGCTGGAAGATTTAGAGGTGCCCGTCGTAGACGTGAGGGCTTTTCGAAGTGTTCTGGGAGACGATGGAGACTCACCCCTCACAGCGGCTGAGCTCACGAGGTTTACAGCTGTGAGTGGGCTCATGCTGTGCTAGCAGTTTTGGCCTGTGTGCCGTGCTGTGAGTATCTGAGGAGAAGGATTTGTGAGAGTTCAATTTCATTGTTCCCAACCGCTATTGTGTTTCAAGGTCCTGAGGCAGCTTTATTTAAGTTCCGACAAATAATCGTGTCGATGAAACACGACTTGTGAGCCGCTTTGCTGCCCCTTGGACATACATCTTCTGTCTGTGGCAGGGTCTGGCGGTGTAAAACACTATGTCATTTCCTGTCTTCTCTCTACCCGTTCTCTCCGCAGTTGAGCAAGATCAAATTCAGAAGCGAACCTTCACCAACTGGATCAATGCTCAGCTATCAAAGGTGAGTGTCTACAAGGGACATACAGAAATTCAGTGTTGTTCTAAGGACACCAGGAGTAGACCACCGCTATACAGATCATGCTAGAGGTCAACTGTGCATGTGACGAGAGAAGGGGGAGGAGGAGAAAAGTGTGGTGGAGGGGGTTAGTTTATTTAAATATAGCCACTTGGAGCAGAGTTCAGCGCACACAGACGGACAGCGACAGAAGCACCACCTCCCCCACCCTCTCGCAAAAATGAACTGTGGCCAAAGCTGGCATGGCCGTCTGTGTTGTGGACACCCAGCTGAGGGGTTCAACATGTTTCAAGACACTTCCAATACGACCAGACATCTGCATGATTGAAGTTGCTAAGATTGTGTTTGGATCAGATTTAATGACGCAATGGAAATCAATGTCACGTTTTTTTTTTGATGAACACATTTAGATCTTTCAGATAGGGCTGGGCAATAAGATGAACTTATAAAACGAAAATATTCCACGATAACGTTGACAGGTTCATGATGTGTTTTTTTACTAGTGCAATCCCGCAGTAGTTAGCGTCGCTATGTGCACTAGATAAAAGACTGAACAGCTCTAACTGTCTTTCCACTGTTTTCCAAGCAGCAAAAATGGTAGAAGATGCAAAGAAACAAAGGCATGGTTGCAGGGGCACCATATGAGAGAGAGAGAGAGAGAGAGAGAGAGAGAGAGAGAGAGAGAGAGAGAGAGAGAGAGAGAGGGAGAGGGAGAGGGAGAGGGAGAGGGAGAGGGAGAGGGAGAGGGAGAGGGAGAGGGAGAGGGAGAGAGAGAGAGGGAGACAGAGAGAGAGAGGGAGAGGGAGAGGGAGAGACGGAGAGAGAGAGGGAGAGACGGAGAGAGACAGAGAGGGAGAGGGAGAGAGAGAGAGAGTTAGAGGGAGAGAGACAGAGAAAGAGAGATTTTCTGTATGTTTTCATTTATGTTCCGTATATCCCAGCTTCAAATTATTTTTGACTGTACATTGAGCGGACTAGTATGAGTAACCAGAGTAAGTCTCATGCATGTGGCACTTTCTTAGTCTGAGTTCGCAGAGCGTGCATTTCCTGGCAAGACAAAATACTATGGAAGCAAATCAGTGACATAGTAGCATGCTGCACTGGTGGGACAGATTTTGTTACAAAACAACAACACAATCTAAATGAGATTGACATTTTGATATCTTTCATGTCTGTGTAGGATACTGTAAACTAAACCGTCTTCTGGTTTCTTTAGAATTCTGTCCTAAGGAGAACACTCTGAATACTTTAAATAGTGGATTATCAACATCAATCAATATATTTGTAAAAATCATACAGCCTATTGATACATTCTTTGGCCATATCACGATAACTGACCCCATTTTTACTGTAAAGGATTGATATATCATTAAAATGTTGGGGTGAACTCTCCCTCAACAAACAGCCATAAATGATTGTACATGTGCAATACATGTAGTCACTAGGCCAAGTGAAAGAGGTTAATGTTGTTGCAGAGGAAACCCCCAAACATGGTGGTGGACCTGTTCAGTGACTTCAGGGATGGATCCAAGCTGCTGGACCTACTGGAGGTGATGAGTGGACAGCGAATGGTGAGTCCCTCCCTCCCTCCATCCATCCATCTATTCATCCCTCCATCCATCCCTCCGTCCATCCATCCATCCATCTATTCATCACTCCATCCCTCCCTCCGTCTGTTTTGGGACCTTTTTTTGTTTTGTCACTGAGATCTGCTTTGACAAAGGCTCAGGCGACATGCTACACCCTCACAGAACAGGAAAATATATCTGTCATGTTCTGTTTAGTTAACTTTTACCACAGCATTCTTTTATGGTCTCTCCTTTCCTGACTGTGCCGTCTGTCTGATGTAGAACCGTGAGAAGGGCAGAGGCATCTTTCAGCACAGGAGCAACATTGAAACAGCCCTGACCTTTCTGAAGAAGAAGTCGGTAAGGGGGCTGCTTCATTCAATCTGTACTCTGTATTGGGTCTGAGTTTTCTTGGGAGTTTTTCCTTGTCTTCTTCCAGGGTTTTGATTGGTTTAGGTGCATTTCAGTTCTGTATTTGTAAAAAGGCAGATACGATTAGATTATAATTATTTTGTTTCAATACGTTGTTTTAATTCAGTTGTCTGTCTTGTTTCTGTTCCCACACAGATCAAGCTAGTCAACATTAACATTCCTGACATCATCGATGGTAGACCGTCCATCATTCTGGGCTTGATATGGACTATCATTTTACAGTATCATGTGAGTCTCTGTCACATTCAGCTGTAAACCAACATGCCATTTGAGAGAGAATAAAAACCCCTTGGTTTAGCTGTGGCAGCTTATATATCCCTGCTTTCTCTCTGCAGATTGAGGAGCTGGCTAGCAGCTTGTCCTTCAGCTCCCGCCAGTCCTCTCTGGAGTCTCTGGCCAGCTTGGACTCTCGCTCCACCCTCTCCAGCCTCTCCACCCGCTCCACCTCCAGCAGCCCTGTGCCCCCTAAGGGTTCCCCCTTACACAACCGCTTCAGGGTCTCTGCCAAGAAAGCCCTGCTCCTCTGGGTCCGGGAACAGTGTCACAAGTGAGACCCGTGCCTTGTTCTCACACATTGGAACCCTGCTGAAACTCCGTCAAAGATATCTGTTGTTTTGAAGAGCGTTGATGTTTTTTTTTCTGTCAGTGTCGATTTGCATCAATGGAAAAACAAAGGGGGATCTTGTCAACTGAGCAGCTCGACTGTATCTCATAACCTCTGTGTTTGTCCTCAGGGCTGGCTGTACCCTGAATGTAAAAGACTTCAAGGCCAGCTGGAAGAGCGGTGTTGTCTTCCTGGCCATCCTGTACGCCCTGAGACCAGACCTGGTGGACCTGTCCAAGGCCAGAACTAGAACCAACAAGCAGAACCTGGAGGAGGCCTTCCGCACGGCTGAGCGAGAGCTGCGCATCCCCAGACTGCTGGAGCCTGATGGTGGGTGGGAGAGCCTGCCTGGGGGGGGAGAGCCTGCCTGGGGGAGGAGAGCCTGCCTGGGGGGGGAGAGCCTGCCTGGGGGAGGAGAGCCTGCCTGGGGGGGGAGAGCCTGCCTGGGGGGGGAGAGCCTGCCTGGGGGGGGGAGAGCCTGCCTGGGGGAGGGGGGGGGGGAGGAGAGCCTGTCTGGGGGGAGGGGGGGGGGGGGAGGCGGCCATGACGGTCTGATGACTGAGTGGTTTCCTGCTTTGAACTGATGTGAAAAGCTTGCTTGTTGTGCCTTGCTGTCACAAGTTTTTTTTTTTTTTTAGTATCCATGGCATCTAATCAGGGCACGCTGAATTCCGATTTTGTCAGTTGCTTTGGACCGTGTTCTGACTGTCTCAGGGAACTTGTTTTGGGGCAGATGTTGATGTCAGGGACCCTGATGAGAAGTCCATCATGACCTACGTGGCCCAGTTCCTCCAGTACTCCAGAGACATGCCAACACCCGAGGACGACATGCAGGTCTGTAGTCAGCAGCTGCACTGTTTTGTAATCAATCACTTTTTTTCGGCTTTGCGACTTTCACTTTTTATTTCTGTTTTCTAACTGACACTTTGATTCTCTCCTCTGTCTTATCTGTCAGATGCAATATCTGACTCCTCCTAAAAGTCTGTCACCTGTCAACCTGCCCACGCACTTCACTCCTGCCATCTCTGCCTCTCCTCTGCGCCAGGTAGCTCCTGCTTCTGTTTGCTGTGCCTTCGGCCCCCTGGCTCACCTCATCCTCTCTGGCACGCTACAGTACTGAATGTACCCCTTTTCCTCCAGGGTCCAGTTTCTCAACATGTTCAACTGAAATGAATCCATGTCTGAATCACAACTGCTAGAGAGCTAACCCACTGAAAAATAACATCATTTTTAAAAGGCATTTCAGCATTGTATTTATGAACGCAATATATTTGGAAACAGTATTCACCTGTGAATGTTTGGAATTAGAAGGCACCTCAAAAGACCTTGTGTGGTAGAGGAATAGTCCCTCCACTCTACCAAACCCTAACATTGCGCAATGTCAAGAATACCTTTAAATGTCAACTTGATTAAAGTTGGAGCAGAGTAAGTCGTTCACGACCAGTTCTCCCTGTTTTCTAGCTGCTAGCCTGAAGGCATAGGAGGAGTGTTTCACGGCAAATGAATGACTCTAGTGGTGGCAGTAATTCCTTCCACTAAGGCAAAGGTATTGCCTGTCACGACCCAGGGAATTCATGCCAGAACCGTCATACCAAGCAGAACGTCCAGCTCAGGTTTCCTGCAGTGCTTCTGCTCCGGCATGTGTTACCACCTCCAGTGTTCCTAGGGTACAGGATAGTTCAGAGATGTTGTTCAGCTGTTCAGGACTTGACGTGAACTTCTGTCAGTCAGGGAGAACCGTTTCAATGTTATAACCCGCTGCCATATAAAACCCGCTGCCATATAAAACCCCCAGCCAGCTGTGGGGTTTGGATCTGTTTGGTTTAGTAGATGCCTCTACCCAGCCCCTCCTTCACTCTGCTGTCTGTTCCCTGGTTAGGCTCATCTACTTCAACCTATACCTAGCAGATCAGCTACGTCTGATTTAACTGAGCCCTCCAGAGCTGCAGCTACTGTGGTAAACCGCTCTCCATGTCCTGAGCCTTAGCGCCCCCCCCCCCTCCCCCTTCTCCATTACGCTCTAAAAACAGCTGCTTCCCTTCACCTCTGGCTGATTCACTGAGTGATGTTCATTTAGATTGATCTCACTACCAGAACCTCAACTCATCTACTCACCAGGAAAAACGTCAGCATTAATATTAGCTGTCCTTATGCTAACATTACTACAAACCCAAGCTGCGGGCTAAAGGGTTGTCCTCATTCAGCCAATCTTGCTTCCCTCCCTGTCAAGGTTCATTGTGTAAGATTAGAGTTTGAAAGTTTGAATAGACGCATGAGTTGTTGTGGTTTTAATAACACTTGTTTTTCGGGGGGCTGGTGAATATTTAGACTTCCTCCAATAAGAAAGCCCAGGAAGTGACCTGCTGGCTTGTGCAAGCCTATCAGGAGCTACTTGAAGGTTGGGACTCCACAGAGGGAGAGAGCTACGCAGAGAGATACCACGTAAGTGGAAACGTTCCTGGTTAAGCTTGACGAGTATGCCCTGAACTGGGGTTTTGTACAGTACAGCTCACAGGAAAAACATCTGGTGAATTAGACATTTCAGTTCATTATTATTATTATTATTCTTTTTTCACTAGAAGTGTGTGTGTTTGTGTCCCACAGGTGTTCCAGACGTTTGTGGTGTCTTTTAACGAGCAGCGTCGTCCCGTGATGCCCCTGCTCACGGCGATGAGACGCACCCCCCAGCTGAGCAAGGAGCAGCGCTCTCTCAGGGGGGCCTGGGACGCTCTCGCTGAAAAGGTCAAAGGCCAAATCAAACCAACGCGCTCATGCAAACCAACAGCAAATCATACACGAATAAAAACGCAATAATGATGTATTCTAGCAGTCAGTTCTATCCAAAGTGATGTACAGGGCTGGGGTGGATTTGAACCTGCGATCTCTTGATCTGGAGTTGAACGTTTCTAACCACTTAGCTACACCCATCCCAACCGAGAATTTCCAAAACATTCTCACATCCTTAAATTACGCTAAACTAACTCGGTAGAACTCGCAAGAACTTAGTTTTGTCCTCGTATGTTTGTTGACTTTCCTGTTTCCCACTTGTCGCTGCAGCTGCGAGAGTTCAAGACAGAGCTGGACCTGAGCCTGCCGGCACCGCTGTCCACTGTGGGCCGCTGGCTGCTGAGGGCTGAGGGGGCGTTGGCGGAGGAGGAGGGAGACCCCCAGGACCACGCCCGCGCCGCTAGGGAGGCCAGGGAGAAGATTGAGTTGCTTAAGGTAGGTCGTCTCAACCGGCCTTAACTCACTTGGGGCCTCTTCAGAGTCCTCTGTTCCCACAACGGAGACACGAGATGAACTTGAGAAAGTGTAAAATATAACGCAAGCTGACGTGGTGTGTGTTTTTCTAGGCTTGCCTAGATGAAATGCCACAGCAACTGAAGACCTTTCAGAAGTTCCAGAACTCGGACGAATACGGAGCCATGGTGGTTCCTTCAGACAAACTAGAGGAGATGAAGAGAAGGTGGGTTCTTGTCTCCCCATTTTTGCAGTTTCTCTCGTTCCAAACATGCAGGCTGCGGCCCACTAGTGGTCCGCTAGGGTAATACAGGCAGGCCGCCAAAACCAATGAAAACTTGAAATATTGAAATATTTGTCATATTTGTTCCCGATGGATAATGTAATGTCACATGTCTTTCTCAGTTTTCTAACAAATATTTGGAAGGGGGAGAGATCTCTGTGAGGGTGTACTGTTGTCGGTCGATGGAAAAAAAGCGAGAAAAAGAGAGCAATTGTTATGGGTTTTGGATAAAAGCTTCTGCTAAATGCATAAATGTAACATAACCTGTTCTGGTTATTAAACGTCACGTTTCTAACTTCACTGGAAGTTCTAGACCTGGCCTGGCCGTGGTATTTACACAAGTTACCTCTCTTTACAATGTGTGCTTACTGTGGCGTTGATGGACAATTTGTCTTCTTTGATCGCTCAAATAAATGTAGCCTGAAAGCCAACTGTTTGGCTGGCGTTGTGTTTTGAAACGCATTTGAGCTACGCAAATGGGCCGCAAAGTTGAAAAGGTCGGACTGCTCTACAGCCAAAGGCTTGGATGCTAAGTGAAATGTAAAACTGCTAAACTTAGTTTTTTTCCCTTCCTGTCAGGTTCACTAGTGTGAGAGTGACTGCTAAGTACCATGGGATCAAGCTGGAGTACCAAGAGCAGCGTCACACAGTGCTGGACCTACTGGGCCAGATCAACACCAAGCTGCGCACCTGGAAGAGACCCTACATATCCCAGGAGGCAGTGCGGGTCCTTCTGCAGGAATGGCATGTGAGTGCTTCAGTTTGATAGCCAGTGGTTCCGTGGTCTGTATTGAGAGAATGCCTTTGCTGTACCACAGTACTTTGGTCTGTTTAAAATGATATAAGGGTATCCTAGCATCACTTAAATACACCTCATTAACACCTCCTCGTAACGTCTTCCACACAGGAGTTAGTCGACAAGCAAGAACTACCTTCTCTGCTGGAGGGGGCTCTCCTGAAACTGAAGCTGGTTTCCAGCAAATACAACGGCAAGTCTGCCCTGGGTAAGTGGGGCGCACAGAGGCCTGTGGAACACAACGCTAAGAAATTTCCAAGATTCTTTCCCCACGGTTTCCTTTCCGAGACGGATAAATGTCAGCTCTGCGCTCGTGTCTCTCCCAGCTTCCGACTCCAGAGTTGTGGAGCGGCAGGTGAAAGATATGGAGGAGGAGAGCGCTGCGTCGCTAGAGGCGGTGTTGGCAGTGAAGAGCACGATGGGGCGAGTCCTGTCGGCCTGGGACTCCTACTCTGACTCTTACAGCTCCCTGCAGGCCTGGTTGGAGCAGGACTCATCCACCCACGGCCCTGCCCCAGAGGTACACACACACACATCCAACACACACATACATCAAACACACAGACACACATCAAACACACACACATCCAACAGGCACACACACACATCCAACACACACACACATCCAACACACACACACATCCAACACACACACACACACACACATCCAACACACACACACACACACACATCCAACACACACACACACACACACACATCCAACACACACACACATCAAACACACACACACACACACACATCCAACACACACACACACACACATCCAACACACACACATCCAATACACACACACATTCAATACACACACAGTACTCTGCATCCATGTCTGTATGCTTCTGGTCTAGGTGTCCTCTGAGAGCATGGCAGAGTGGAGATCCCGCCTGGCCCACCTAAACGAGGTGGGTAACTTCCTGGTTGAGCTGACGGAGCCCCAGACCAGCCGGACCCTGGGGGAGGAGCTACGCAGGCTGAACACACACTGGGCTGACTTTGTGACCAGAACCACATACGTAAGTGACGTCCTGTTTTGCTCGAAACATATCAGACCTGGGTTGAGAATGTCTCCAGACTAGATAACTACACGTACTTTAAAAGAGTTTGAAGAGGTTTGGAAAAAAGCTTTTTTTGGGGGGTAAGGTTTTATGGTTATTATGTAGAGCTTAGCTGAAACTAGTGCCTAGATAAAGCAATCAGAAGAAAAAAAGGTAAACCCTGCTGCTCCACCCTGCCCTGCCCCGCCCTGCCCCAGGCTGCAGCAGCTGAGCCCAGCGTTAGACCAGACACCAGGCCACAGAACCCCCAGGTTCTGATCCGAGAGGCAAATCAGATCATCAACGAGTCTGTCGAAGCCATGTCCGGACCCCTGCGGATCTACATGAAGAAGCTACAGGTACGCTTGTGGCTCAGACCACAAAACACGTGTTTGGGATGTTGTTAGGGGCTTGGGAGATCGTCTTTGCAGCGCTCCGCAAACGTAATGTTCACAGGCAGTGATTGTGGGATTTCCCTGCTGTTCAGTTTACGATGAGGAAGATAAAGGAGGTGGATGTGGAGGCCCTCTCTCCCAGCCCAGAATGCTCGGCTGAGACAGTGAGGAAGGTGAAGATGGCGCTACCTGAGGTAGGTCTCATAGCACTCAGCCAGGTTGACAGGTTTTCAGTTTTCACAGTTTGTTTCATGACTTGCTAAACTTGTTATGTTCTGTTTGTGGGTGCGCTGCTCCTGTGTGGGTGTCTTTGGTATGCTTCTATGTGCGTGTGCGCGTGTGAATGTGTGTGTGCAGGTGATGCAGACCCTGTGTGAGGCCGAGCAGGTTTGTGTGGAGCTGCAGCAGAGTGTATCCGGGCTGGACTGTCGCCTGGCTGAGCTGCTTCACTGGGAGAGCGAGGCCAGGGAGCTGTACCACGTCCTGAAGGCCGCGGAGCGCCGCGCTCCGGCCGGACAGGACTCCCGCGCCAGGGTACGACTGACGCAGCCGAGGGGAAAGAGTCCCAGAAGGGACATTTAGTACACAGCAAAGCCTTTTCTCACAGATGCTGTGTAGGAAATAAGCCTTGTGACATCTAGAACTGGTGTTAGGAGGGTTATATCCTTCTTAAAAGCCCCACAGCGTTCTCTGCTATGAGGGTTAACAGCTTGTGTTGTTCCGCTCTCTTCCTCCGTCAGATGTTGATCTCCCGAGGGCTGCAGCTGGAGGGCCAGGTGGTGACAGAGGAACAGGACCTACAGATGCTGGTGCTGATGGGGCAGAAGAACTCGCCCCTCCGCTACCTCATGGCCTCCGCCATGCAGGACCGGGTCAAAAGCTCGGTGGCCCAGTCACAGGTCTGAACTCCTCTCTGTCTCTCTCTCTTGTGTCTTGTCTTGTTCATTCTAAGTACTTTTTCTTCTTCTTTTCTGTAAATGGTACACATTTGAAATGGAAACATTGGGAAAAAACTTGAATATGATTGTATAAATTGAAACAAAAACGTAATGCTGAAATAAAAATGCAGTCCAAAAATGATAAGTAAATATTTTCTTAAATTTGAACTTTTCCTGGATTCCAGGAGACTATAGGCATGCTCAGCTCTCTGGGCTCCAGGAGAGACAGAAGCCCGCCCGGAGACCAGCCTCCACCCGAGAAGTATGCCCAGACAGAGGAGGGTGCGGAGGCCCAGACACTCTCGTCTTTCCGTCCCATGACTCCTGACCCGCCAGCCTGTCAGCCAGATGCGCAGCGACAGGCCCAGCCAGTGCCACAGATAGTAGTACAGGAATACAGGGAGGAGACTAGCCCTCCACCTCTATTGTACAGCTATTCTCAGGCTGTGACCCAGTCGATGGCCCGCCCACAATCACCTCCAGAGGGCCAGGTTCAGATCACACAGTCCCAGACCCAGACCCAGACCCAGCTCCAGACCCAGACTCAGCTCCAGACCCAAACCCCGCGACTGATAGAGCAGCAGGTCTCTGAACAACAGGTATTCTCCCAGAGAGAGCAGCATCCTGCCCAGTCTGGGGCGCAAGGCCCGGGCCCAGGTGAACCTACGTGCCAAGCTCCCACCTATTTACCAACACCAGACCAGAAACGCTCTTTATCCCAGTCGCCTCAACCGACAAGGCCTCTGACGCCTCAGGAACTGCAGGTTAGGAAGGCACAGGCCAGCAAGAACCGACCCTGGCTGCAGAAGAAGACTCAACATCAGGACCAGGACCAGTCTCCAGGCCAGCCCCCGGCCCCTGCACGGGCCCAAATCCAGACAGAGAAACAGGTGCCTGTCCAGGTGGTTCCACAGCACACAGGAACCCCCAAACCTGCTGTTCAGGCACAATCCATGACTGTTACACCTTCACAGCCACAGCCCATAGCCCATATCCAGTCTCCCAGCCAAGCCCAACCCATGACCAAGAGCCTGCCTCAACCGCTAACCACAGCTCAAGGTCAACATCAAATGAAGGTACAGGAACCATCCTCGGCTCAACCTCAGGCTTCCAGCCAGGTCCAGATGCAGGGCGGGCCTCAGGACAGGATGGTCCAGGGTCTGCAGCAGGTGAAGGCCCAGAGCAAGCCTTTACCAAAGGCTCTGCCACAGCCTCATGGCCCCATGAAGTCACAGGGCCAAGGCCAGCCTCAGGGCCAGGGCCAGGAGCAGATTCAACCCCAGGTCCAGGCCCAGCTACAGGCTCAGACCCAGCCCCATCCCCAGCCCTATCCCCAGCCCCATCCCCAAGCCAAGGTCCAGCCCCATCCGCAGCCCCTTCCCCAGCCCCAGATCCAGGCCCAAGCCCAGGCCCAGCCCCAGGCCCAGCCCCAGCCCCAACTCCAGGCCCAACTCCAGGCCCAGGCCCAGGCCCAGGCCAACATCCAACCCCAGAGCCAAATGCAGACCTATACCCAGGTCCAGATCCAGAGGCCGATGCCGGTCCAGCACCAGGCCCAAGCCCAGGCCCAGGTCCACACATGGGCTCCAATCAGATCTCCCCTCCCCCTTCCTCCAGGCCAGCCACAGCCCTACACCCAGGGGTATCCCCTAGCCCAGTCCCCTCCCCAGCCATGGACCCCAATCAGACCCGAGTCCCCCAGTTCACCTTACTCCCATACTAGGGGCCCTACCCATCCACTATTCCCAGTGAGAGCTCAGACTCCACCTCAGGCCTATACTCAGACAATGGGCCTTGCTCACTGCCCTCAGTCCTATTCACCGGTCCAGTCTCCACCACCCCAGCAGTGGCCCCCAGTCAGGCCTCAGCAACCCTCCCAGGGCTACGCTCAGCCTGGGGGAGCTTACCCCCAGCCTCCTGCCCAGCCTGGAGGACAACCCTGGATACAACCTCCAAGTCAGCTGCCTCCTCAGGGCCTCACGCAACAGCAGCCTCAGATGAGAGCCTACAACCTCCAGGCACAGCAAAGCCAGTTCCAGACTCAGTCTTGGGGGCAGCCCCAACGCAAACCTTACCCCCAGCCCCAGCCCCAGCCTCAGCCTCAACCCTATTCTTATTCCCAGCCTCAGGCTCAGCCTTTCCCCCAGCCCCAGCCATATTCTCCATTACAACCTAAAACCTACCCTCAACCCCAGTCTCCTTTCCAGCCCCAGCCCCAGCCCCACCTTCAGCCTCAAGCTCGTCCTCAGTTGCAACCTGCATCCCAGCCCCAGACCTATCCTCAATACCAAGTCCAGCCAAATAAACCCCAGTACCAGCCCTTACAGCAACCTAAGCCCTTCTCCCAACCACAGCCCCAACAGCAGCCTCAGCCCCAGCTCCAGCCTCAGCTCCAGCCCCATCCCCAACAGCAGCCCCAGCTCCAGCCTCAGCTCCAGCCCCATCCCCAACAGCAGCCCCAGCTCCAGCCTCAGCTCCAGCCCCATCCCCAACAGCAGCCTCAGCCCCAGCCCCAAAAGCAGATCCAACCCCAACAGCAGCCGCAGCCCCAGCCTCAGCCCCAAAAGCAGCCACATCCCCAGCCTCTTCCCCAACCCCAAAGGCAGACCCAGGCTCAGTCTCAGCTCCAGCCCCAGCCTCTTCCGCAGCCCCAAAGGCAGCCCGAGGCTCAGCCTCAACAGCAGCCCCAGCCCCAGACCCAAAAGCAGATCCAACCCCAACAGCAGCCCCAGCCCCAGCTCCAGCCCCAAAAGCAGATCCAACCCCAACAGCAGCCTCAGCCTCAGCTCCAGCCTCAGCCTCAAAAGCAGCCTCAGCCCCAGCCTCTTCCCCAACCCCAAAGGCAGACCCAGGCTCAGCCTCAACAGCAACCCCAGCCTCAGACCCAGAAGCAGCCTCAGACCCAGCCTCAGCCTCAACCCCATCAGCCCCAGGCCCAGCCCCAGCCCGAGCCCCAGCCCCAGCCCCAACAGATCCAGGCCTCTCACGTTCTTCCTCAGTCTCCACCAGAGTCTCCAGAACTGCGCCTCAAGCCTCCCTCTCTAGCCCAGGCCCCCCCCCAGGCTTACACCGAGGCTTACCTCAAGGCCCAGGCCCTGGTCAGGAACCAGTTCGAGGAGGCCAAGCACTGCCTGCAGGAACACATCTTGGAAGCCATCAACGTTTTCAAGGACAAGCACGTCTCTCTCGAGCAGGCTTCCGTCAAAGAGGTAATCACACTCGAGTAACGTATTCGTTGTCACTGCGGTTCGAAGGCCGTGTCTCCGCTCACTCTCCTCCTGCCTGCCTGCGTCTTCCCCAGGAGACCCTGCGCACGCTGGACCCAGAGCTGCTGGAGGAGTTCCTGCGGGCGGCCGAGGGCATGGAGGCCTTCTG
Organism: Hypomesus transpacificus; assembly: GCF_021917145.1. Lineage (NCBI taxonomy): Eukaryota > Metazoa > Chordata > Actinopteri > Osmeriformes > Osmeridae > Hypomesus > Hypomesus transpacificus. The sequence goes on from NC_061062.1 coordinate 2,835,166, forward strand.
CACCCTGCCCCAGCTCCGAGACATGGAGTTCTTCACCAAGTCAGTTAGGACACAGTGGGAGGTAAGCCACAAGCTGGTTTGTGTTCGGAGTTTTGAGTGGTATTGAGTGTGACTCGTGTTTGGTGCTAGAGCTACTGTAAATCCGTAGAGATACAGCTGAAAGCTTTTTATTTATTTATTTTTAGTTCAGTGTGTATTGAGAATGTACAGTAGTTGAGTAGCAGATTTCATATAGAGAGTGTGTATGGAATGTGAGGTATGGAATGCTTGATGCTTGCATGCTTGTTAATTGAGCACTGGAACTCTAACTGTAACAACATTCTGAGTGATGTCATGTCTTTGATTGCCTTTACATTTTATCATCCAGGCTGTGAGAACTGAGATAAGCACCTTTGTACTGCATATGAGATTTGAACTAAAGCGAAAAGACTTTGTTAGAGCTGCCTTGCAGTGTGAGGTGCACTTTAACACAAACCCATCCAAAGCACAGGTAATTGACTATCTCACTAACTTTGTGGCATGTTTTGGTCGATGGGATCCCAGGGGAAAAGACTGCTTTTTCTTTTTCTTTTCTCCTAATCCTTAAGAAGTTGTATAAACATCTGTTGGGTAAATGGTTTGGCTGGGTGGTTAGTTTCATCATCTTCTCTCTCTGGTGTCTGCTGCTCCCTGCTGGGTTGTTGATTACATTGAAGTATTTAAGACTGAGTAATGATTCAGCATTCCCAAGCGGAAAAATAGTATACTTGAATTTTATTTAAACGTGTCAAATAAGAGCTTAAAACATTTTCACACAATTATCCACAATTACCACACTTTTTAAAGTACACTTAAAATGGACCGATTTTGTCCATTCACATACAAAAACTCAAAATATTTTTTCATCCAAAGTATGACAGAATATCACAACATACGTTGAAATCCCTTAAACTCTAAATATACTTTAAGTGTAATATCAGTTTGCTCGTGTGGGTATGCTGAGTCTCTGGCTGTGTCTGCAGGCGTGCTTCTCGGCCGAGGGCAGCTTGGCCCAGGCCGGCCTGCACCTGGAGGCATTGAAGGAGCTGTGTGACACCCTGAGCCCCGAGGACGCCCACCTGCTGGCCCAGGCTCAGCTCAGGGAGTGTGAGAAGAGGCTGGCTGCCATTCAGCGCCAGTTCAGCGGGGACAGGGACACTCCCGACTCTGGGTTAGACACGGATTTAAAATTTGAAAGACACTTTAATTTCATTTAGTCATTTAGCAGACGCTCTTATCCAGAGCGACTTACAGTAAGTACAGGGACATTCCCCCCGAAGCCAAGTAGGGTGAAGTGCCTTGCCCAAGGACACGGCATAATATTGTCACGGCCGGGAATCAAACTAGCGACCTTCTGATTACTAGCCTGATTCCCTTACCGCTCAGCCACCTGACTCTCACTTGGAGGTGGACGTGACATTCTGTACAAACACATACACACACAAACGTATATGCACATGCACACACACACATCCCTTGACTGGGGGTGAGACATGAATTTGAAATTTGAATGACACTTGAACTTTGAACTTGAACTTACTGTTTTAAACTTCTTTCCACCAGGAACTCTGCCGACATCAGTCAAGACCTGACACAACTGAAGGAATCTCCCATGACGACTGACAAACCACAAAGCTCTGAGGTAATGAGCTGGATTATTTACCAAATGTCATACTATTTTAAGACATTATATCAAATAAAAATGTATTTGTATAGCCCTTTTTACAAGCAATGTCACAGAGGGCTTCACATATGCCCATAGAACTGGCCCTCAACCAACATAAACCCTCAAGGAAGACAAAGAAAAACTCCCAGAAAGAAAAAACTAACCAGTGTGCCATGTTTACTCTCCTTAGGTATCAAAGATTTTCGTGAAGACAAGTTCTTTTGAAAAGAAGGAAATGGAGAAGCAAACAGCTGCTGTCAAAGAGGACGATCCAGTCAAGAAGGAGGCTTTGGAAAGGTAGACGTATTTCATGCATCTAGAAACAGACCTAGTCCATGGTAGCTTTGTCCCGTAGTAGTAACTTGGATTTATACCATCAGATATGAGACGTCCAAGAAGGCTTTGCAGGTCCAACTGTCCAAGAATGAACTGAGCATCCAGAAAGATCTCCCGTCTGACTTGGTCTCTCTCAAAGACCTGCACACGCAACTTCAGGAAATACAGGTACGCAGTCAACTCAGCCGTCATCAGTACAGTGTGTAGATTTATCCTCAATCTAATCCCTTGGGGATGAGAATATTTTGGTACCTCACGATTCGATTCTTGGGGTCACGATTCAATAAAAAATGTATTCCCACATTTTTGCAATTTTTATAAAAAAAAAATATATATATATTCACATCGATTCACACACATTTTTTTTACATTTGTGAATTGCTAGAAGACTGAATCGCGATTCATATGTGAATTGATTTTTTCCCCCACCCCTATAATACATCCTGGCTCTGTCCCTGCCACCCCAGGCTTTAAGATGCGAAACCGAGTCCCTGTGGACCGAGTACGGGAACCACCTCTCCCAGCTCAGACGGCATGGGGGTGTGGATCAGGAGAGGGCGGAGGTGCAGGAACTGTGGCGTGGCCAGCAGGCCAGTCTGCAGAGAAGGGGCAGCTCTCTGGGGGCTGCCCTCAGGCAGATCGACTCCACTGAGAACCACATGGTGGACTTCTCTGAACGCCTGGACCGTTTCATCAGACAGCCCAAGGACATCAGCGCCTTCACGCTGGCCAACACCAACATCCTGACTGACATCCGGGTAAGTTATAGTGATGCAGGAAACCTCTCGTCAGGCTTGTGTAAAGCTCTGGAAAGGCTGCGATAAACCAATAAAGGGAACAATTTATGAACGGATATTGCTCTTTGAAGTGTACACATACTGAAGCTTTAGACATGTCCTTTCTGGCCTCTGATATCATAGGATCTGGATGAGAGCATTCAGAGTGAACTGGACCAGCTGTCCAGGTTAGACTCCGAGCCCAACGAACTGGACCCGAGAGATCGCTCTCCTCTGATCCGGGAGGTGGAGACCCACAAGACCAGCCTGGACCAGCTCAGACAGCAGGTCCGCAAGAGCGAGGCCGCCGCCCGGGCCCTGGACCGCTTCCTTATGTCCCTGCGCACGGTGGAGCAGGACATTGTCGGGGTGCAGAGCGCCCCCTGCAGCAGTGCCGGGCCACTGCAGGAGTGCCGCTCCAAACTGGCTCTTAGCAGGCAGAGCGTGGCCAGCCTTGGGGACAAGGCCCCCCAGCTGGACCTGCTGCTGCAGGGGGCCAGGCTGTCTGTGACCAGAGACGGGGCCCCTGCCTCCTGCCTGGACATGGTGTCCTCCCTGGTGGTGAGGCTGGAGGAGGCTGGTGTCCGCCTGGCCTCTCAGCAGCAGGTGGTACAGAGGGAGCAGGAGAGCCGGTCCCTGGGCCTGAGGAGGAGGACTCTGCTGGGGGAGCTGAGGAAGGTGCAGGAGGTGGCCGAGAGGCAGGGGCTGAAGGAGCCCACCATGCCGGCAATGCAGCAGAGGTGCGTCTTTCTAAAGTTCAGTTGACAAAGAATGTTTTTGTCTCAACTATACTACAAAAATCCTTTGTAAAAAGTCCTTATAGACAATTCACAACAAACTCACAAATGTAGATTGCTATCCTAAATTCGACCTCCGTGTAACCCCGCCCTGTTTCTGCAGGCTACGGGCCCTGGCCGACCTGGAGGGGCAGCTGCAGGCTCAGCGCCCGGAGCTGCAGAGCATCAGGGAGGCCCAGGGGAGGCCGGAGGCCGGGGAGGACCCCCTGCAGGAGCTGGAGACCCAGTGGGAGGATGCCCAGAGAGCTGTGACTGACAGGTAGGAAGGGGGAGGGGCTGAGAGCTGTGACTGACAGGTAGGAAGGGGGAGGGGCTGAGAGCTGTGACTGACAGGTAGAAAGGGGGAGGGGCTGAGAGCTGTGACTAACAGGTAGGAAGGAGGAGGGGCTGAGAGCTGTGACTGACAGGTAGGGAGGAGGAGGGGCTGAGAGCTGTGACTGACAGGTAGGGAGGGGGAGGGGCTGAGAGCTGTGTCTGACAGGTAGGAAGGGGGAGGGGCTGAGAGCTGTGACTGACAGGTAGGAAGGGGGAGGGGCTGAGAGCTGTGGCTGACAGGTAGGGAGGAGGAGGGGCTGAGAGCTGTGACTGACAGGTAGGAAGGGGGAGGGGCTGAGAGCTGTGACTGACAGGTAGGAAGGGGGAGGGGCTGAGAGCTGTGACTGACAGGTAGGAAGGGGGAGGGGCTGAGAGCTGTGACTGACAGGTAGGGAGGGGGAGGGGCTGAGAGCTGTGGCTGACAGGTAGGAAGGGGGAGGGGCTGAGAGCTGTGACTGACAGGTAGGAAGGGGGAGGGGCTGAGAGCTGTGACTGACAGGTAGGAAGGGGGAGGGGCTGAGAGCTGTGACTGACAGGTAGGAAGGAGGAGGGGCTGAGAGCTGTGACTGACAGGTAGGGAGGGGGAGGGGCTGAGAGCTGTGGCTGACAGGTAGGGAGGGGGAGGGGCTGGGAACTGTGATTGACAGGTAGGGAGGAGGAGGGGCTGAGAGCTGTGACTGACAGGTAGGGAGGAGGAGGGGCTGAGAGCTGTGACTGACAGGTAGGGAGGGGGAGGGGCTGAGAGCTGTGGCTGACAGGTAGGAAGGGGGAGGGGCTGAGAGCTGTGACTGACAGGTAGGAAGGGGGAGGGGCTGAGAGCTGTGACTGACAGGTATGGAGGAGGAGGGGCTGAGAGCTGTGACTGACAGGTAGGAAGGGGGAGGGGCTGAGAGCTGTGACTGACAGGTAGGAAGGGGGAGGGGCTGAGAGCTGTGACTGACAGGTAGGAAGGGGGAGGGGCTGAGAGCTGTGACTGACAGGTAGGGAGGGGGAGGGGCTGAGAGCTGTGGCTGACAGGTAGGAAGGGGGAGGGGCTGAGAGCTGTGACTGACAGGTAGGAAGGGGGAGGGGCTGAGAGCTGTGACTGACAGGTAGGAAGGGGGAGGGGCTGAGAGCTGTGACTGACAGGTAGGGAGGGGGAGGGGCTGGGAACTGTGATTGACAGGTAGGGAGGAGGAGGGGCTGAGAGCTGTGATTGACAGGTAGGGAGGAGAACAGGCTGAGGAGAGATGAAGAGAAGACTGATGGATCAGATAGGTGCAAGAGACTATGGTGAGCTGTTCATGAAATGAAACGTACACTAATAATAACAGATCATTAAATATTGTCTTGCAGACGAGAACAGTGCAGCATCCTGATGGAACTGCTGAAGAAGTTCCAGAGTTGTCGTAGTTACCTCAGTAACACCATGCAGAGGGCAGAGCAGACGATCTGTGAACAGGCTTCCTACATGGGCAGAGACAACCTTCAGAGGCTCATAGCAAAGGTGACCCCCCCCCACACACACTCACACACAAACACACAAATACACACAGTGTACTGTATGATACTGTAAAGTGTACTGTATGATACGTATGCATGTATTTAGTCATGCCGGTGATTCACGTATAAACCACAAGACACTAACTCCTCCTTTAACGCCCCGTGTGTCTTGTGTTCTCCTGCGTGCCCAGGTGTGTGGCATCAAGGAGGATCTGAGTGGTCTGGGAGCAGGCATGGAGGAGATGAGAGGGGTGTGCAGACAGCTGCAGTCTCACCTGAAGAAGATCCCTGACTGCAGCGAGGCTCCGTTTGAGGTCGAGGCTGATGCTCTGGTGGACCGCTGGCTGGATGTAAGAGCTCTGATCCTGCCCCGGGACACTGGGCTGATGCTCCTCCCTCCACAGACGGATCTCATATTTCAACATGAATTTATGTTTTTTATTTATATATTTTTGGGGGCATTTTTTATGCTTTATTGAACAGTTTGTAAGTGAAGTGTGACAGGAATGGTAGGGAGAGAGAGGGCGGGAGTTCATGCAGCAAAGGGCCAAGGCTAGATTTAAACCCAGGGTGCCACAGTAAGGCCTCAGCCTACATGATACCTGTATGTCAGAGAGAACTGGTCGTCTGCACTGTTACCAAGTGTCGCTGTGTGTCGTCTGTCGCCAGGTGACAGAGAAGACGGACTCCCACGCGGACAACCTGCAGGTGGGGCTGGAACTGTGGGACAAACAGTTGGGACTGGGAGCTGAAGTGGACAGCTGGGCTGGGGCCAAGCTGGCCCTGTTTGCAGAAAGCCACCCCTTCCACAGCGAAGAACAAGTTCTAGCCATGAGGGTGAGTCACAGCCTTTATCGCGGCTCGTCGTTACAAGCAAGGACTACAACCCGTCGTGTGCTACCGTGACCTTTGTACGCGTGTCGTCCCAGGATGAGATCAACGCGTACGAGGAGAACATCGAGCGCTTCCACAGGAAGTCCCTGGAGATCCAGGAGCTGCTTCAGAGCCAGGAGGCCCCGCTGGAGCTGCAGGTGAGGACGGACGCAGCCGCGCCCCACCTGACGGACACGGCTCAACCATCACACGTGACCTTCACCACTAAGCACCGCCCCTCCTCTGAACCCCCTCGCCGCACCCCTCCCCCACCAGGTGATGGAGACCCAGCTGAGGAAGAGGGTGGAGCAGGTGAAGGAGCTGTTCTCGGACAGCACCGACGTCTTCCAGGAGCTGGTTGCGGTGAAGAGACACCTGGCAGACAGGATGGCAGAGTGCCAGGCCGCCCTCCGCACCATCCAGGCCTCAGTCAGCACCATCCCTGCATCCGACCCCCAGGCACCTGCCCGGATACAGGTACCACCTCACCCCCTGTGGTCGCCTAGCCACTCACATGACAACAGCTTTTTTGTTCTATGCCATATCAAATTTAAGTGAAAAAATATCTGTTTTGAGCTTGCTTATGTTTTAATCAAGTAAACGTGGCTGCTAGCTCAGTGAGAAATTTTCACTTGATAAGATTTCTTAAAATAATCTGTCGTTTCCGTATAAGAAAATCATTAGGTAAGCCAAACAAGTCTACAAACAAGTCAAACTAGATTATGAATCAAACAACAAGATGATCACACAGAGTTAGCAATACAGTATGTGTGTGTGTGTGTGTGTGCAGGACGTGTGTGAGCGCTTGCAGGTCCAGGAGGAGCTGGCTGCGTCCGTGCTGAAGGAGGTTAGCCTGGTGTCCAGCATGGCCAGTCCGCAGGTGCTGCAGGCCCTGTCTACAGACTGCAGCCGGCTCAGGGAGGCCGTGGACTACACCAAGGACATGATTCACCTGAAGAGGGAGGAGGGAGAGAAAGGCCTTCTCAAGCTCATCAACGGTAAAAAATAACCAGACAGATCTTTCTAGAAATACAGAAAAACTGAAAAAGCTAAGCTAGCATTTAAATGCTGAGCCTTTCCATCTTTTTCTCTTCCGGTTCTCCCTCAGACGAGAGCCAGTCCTTTGAAGAGTGGTTCCAGGACCTGCAGCTGTCAGTCAACGAGTGCTTTGAAAACCCAGAGCACAGACAGGATATGGAGGCATCCTTGCAGAGGCTCAAAGTGAGTAAACATCGCCGTGTCAGGCCTTTTTAAATCATCTGACTGTGGACCCAAAGAGACACAAAGGTCACAGGTCAATCTACAGTACTACAGAGTCAGATGACTCATGTGCCATCCTGGTTCCACCTGCCAGGGCTTTCTGTCCTCCAAGGCGGGGGAGAACCGTCTGGGCGCGCTGCGTCAGCACGTGGAGCGTGGCCGTGGGCAGGTCCCCTCCCAGCAGCTGGCTCAGCTGACCTCCTGGCTGAAGGAGCAGGAGGAGGAGCTAGTGGCGCTCCGGGCCCACTGCCAGGGCAGATGGGACCAGCTGGACTCCACCCTCAGCACCCTCAACAGGTTAGGATTCTAAGGCCGGTTTCCACTTACTGTGAAAATGTCTAGCTGGCCATGTCACGGAACATGTTTTATTGTCGTTTGACGTTCTACAGGCTTCAGGAGGAACACGTCCGATTCCGCGAGTGGCTTCAGGCTCGAGAACATCAGGCTGCCGACGGCAGATACCTCGACGACCTTCTCAAAGACGTTCACGATCAAAGGTGATCTCAGGGGTTCCCGACCGGTGAAGGTACTCGAGGTCGTTGTTAGAGTGGCATGGGGATCACGTGTGTCTTCTGTGTGTTCCAGCACCAGAGTGGAGGTCCTCAGTGACCTGCTGGCATCCGTACGGAGGCAGGGTCTGAGAGCCGACAACCTCCTGAAGGACAGCGACAACCTGCTGCAGCGACACCGTAACCTGGAGGCCAGGCTGCAACACCAGGCCCAGGCTCTGGAGGCCCTGGAGGGGGAGTGTCGAGGGTTTCACACCCAGGCAAATAGCACCGAAGCCTGGGTGAAAGACTTGCAGCAACGCCTCCTTTTCCAGGGCAGCGAGACCCATGCTGCAGAGAGGACACGCATAACACAGGTCAGTCTGTTAGGAGCTGGTGTAACAGCGTGTAAAGAGTGTATGCAACTGTAGTTAGATGTATCTTTATTATTACAGTGTTCAGACTGAGACATGAGTACAGTTTGCTGACGTATATTTCTATGTCTTCAGGCTGTCCTGAGTTCCCAACCAGAGGGAGACTCTAAACTGCAAGACCTGAAGAGTCGAGCCCAGAGTCTGTGTGAACATCAGGACCTGGAGGAGAGCAGGAGACGAGAGGTCCAGCAGACCGTCAGGGAGGTGGAGGAGGAGTGGAGGAGGGTCTTACAGGAAGCTGAAGAGGCTCTCCAAAAGGCTGAGAGACAGAACGTTCTGGAAGGCCTGTTCGGAGCCTTTGAAACCCAGAAAGGCAGCTGTAGGGCCTGGGTCAGACAAAGACAGCAGCATCTCCACTCACAGACCAAGACTGAAGACAGCCTGCATATGGCACAGGTCAGTCTACTACTAGAGGATTATTCACGTTGGTTAGAGTTATCTTCTTCAATCATTTTTCTGTCTTCAGGCCGTCCTGAGTTCTAGACCAGAGGGAGACTCTACGCTTCAAGACCTGAAGAGTCGAGCCCAGAGTCTGTCTGAACATCAGGACCTGGAGGAGAGCAGGAGACGAGAGGTCCAGCAGACCGTCAGGGAGGTGGAGGAGGAGTGGAGGAGGATCCTGCAGGAGGCTGAGGAGAGGCTGGGTCAGGCTGAGGCTAAGAGTGCCCTGGATAATGCCTCAAGAGCATTTGAGAGCCAAAGAGAAAACAGTCAATCTTGGGTCAGAAACCAGAGACAGCACCTGCAGAGTTTGGGCAGCCACATGCAGATCAATGAAAGACTGCACGTCACAAAGGTCAATCCACAGCTGCTGTCTGTCTTAGGAACTGAAAATAAATGATATTACAGGACACCAAAAATCAGAGCTTGCATGACACCCCATGGCTTCTCTGTCAACAATATGTAATGGTTCTGCTTTAGGTTTAGTCTGACATACCTCCCAGTCTCAGCTCAGTGTGTCTCTGTTCTCAGGCTGTCCTGAGTTCCCGACCTGAGGGAGACTCCAAGCTGCAAGACCTGAAGAGACGAGCCCAGAGTCTGTGTGAACATCAGGACCTGGAGGAGAGCAGGAGACGAGAGGTCCAGCAGACCATCAGGGAGGTGGAGGAGGAGTGGAGGAGGATCCTGCAGGAGGCAGAGAAGGCCCTCCACAGGGCTGATGTCCTGGAGAAGGACCACAAAGCATTCGAAACCCAGAAGACCGACGCTCACAGCTGGGTCAGAGCCCGGAAACAGCACCTTGAGTCTCTGACTGGTCAAGCCAAGACTGAGGGGAAGATGAACTCAGCACAGGTCAGTCTTTTCAAGGTGAGGGCAACTGTCACACAGCAGCGGATTTGTACTTTGATTATTCTTTTGGTTTATGTGCTTGAAACCTCAGGTTTTACACTTTACGTGTTACTGTCTTCAGGCTGTCCTGAGTTCCAGACCAGAGGGAGACTCTAAACTGCAAGACCTGAAGAGACGAGCCCAGAGTCTGTGTGAACATCAGGACCTGGAGGAGAGCAGGAGACGAGAGGTCCAGCAGACCATCAGGGAGGTGGAGGAGGAGTGGAGGAGAATCCTGCAGGAGGCAGAGAAAGCCCAGAGTCAGGCTGAGGTCCAGGAAGCCCTGGAGAAGGAGGTGAAAGGCTTCAAAGCCTACGAGGAAAGCACCCGGCTCTGGGTGAGAAACCTACAGCATCGCCTAGTCTCTTTGGGCAGCCTCAAGAACACTGAGGACAAACTGAAGACAGCCCAGGTTCGTCTAGGATTAGGTTCACGTATGATATCCGCCATGTCTGAATGTGAGCAATAGGTCAGATATTTTTTTTTAAATTACCTCCTGGATGCAAAAATCCTTTCCCTTTCCACAGGCTGTCTTGGGTTCTAGACCAGAAGGTGTCTCTAAGCTGCAAGACATGAAGAGTCGAGCCCAGAGTCTGTGTGAACATCAGGACCTGGAGGAGAGCAGGAGACGAGAGGTCCAGCAGACTGTCAGGGAGGTGAAGGAGGAGTGGAGGAGGGTCTTACAGGAAGCCGAGGAGGCTCTCCACACGGCTGAGAGACAGAACGTTCTGGAAGGCCTGTTCGGAGCCTTTGAAACACAGAAGAAGAGCACCCAATCCTGGATCAAAGAAAAGCAGAAACATCTAAAGTATCTTGGCAATCAAAAGAAAACTGAAGAAAGACTTCACACAGCACAGGTCGATCTATGGTCATCTAAATAACACTAACTACCACTCCAGTAGTTCTACAGATGTTACCAGTGGGTCATAATTGGTGTTTTACTTCCTGTTGTTCCTGTTCTCAGGCCATCCTGAGTTCCCGACCAGAGGGAGACTCTAAACTTCAAGACCTGAAGAGACGAGCCCAGAGTCTATGTGAACATCAGGACCTGGAGGAGAGCAGGAGACGAGAGGTCCAGCAGACCATCAGGGAGGTGGAGGAGGAGTGGAGGAGGATCCTGCAGGAGGCAGAGAAAGCCCAGAGTCAGGCTGAGGTCCTGTGCTCTCTCTCCAGGGAGCTGCAGGACTTCCAGGCCCTGGATAAAAGCATCAGGACCTGGCTCAAAGAACCCCATCTCTGCACACCATCCCTGGGCACTGGGACCCAGGGCAGCCAGGCTGAGCTGGAGGATAGGCTGAACAAAGCAAAGGTCAGACACACTCCTCAGGAAACGTGTTTTATTTCATCAGATTCACAATAACAATTTGTATATTCTAAGGCAGAAATAAAAAGGCCACCAGTGTTTATACAGTCAGATTGGGTAAAAATGAGCATGTTAGGTTATTTTTAACACAACATTTTTTTGTAGGCCATCCTGAGTTCCAGACCAGAGGGAGACTCTAAGCTGCAAGACCTGAGTAGACGAGCCCAGAGTCTGTGTGAACATCAGGACCTGGAGGAGAGTAGGAGACGAGGGGTCCAGCAGACCATCAGGGAGGTGGAGGAGGAGTGGAGGAGGATCCTGCAGGAGGCTGAAGAGGGTCACAGGTATAGGGGACACATCCAAGAGCTTCCACCGGTCGATCTTTGATCTGGGTGTAAACACCCTCTTATAAGTACATCCCCTTGTTCCACCAGACGGTTGCAGGGGGTCGTGGAGAGTCTGATCTCCTCTCAGCACCAGCGGGAGAAGACCCAGTCCCGTCTGGCAGACCTCCGACAGCAAACGGCCCAGCTCTCCCGTCTCTTCCCCTGGCCAGGCCTTGGCGACCGCAGGCAGGCCGTGGAGCAGGCCCAGAGCCTGCTGTATCAGACCAGCACCCTGGCCCCGGGCCTCTCAGCCCTTCGTACCCGGGCCATGGACATGTTCCAGCTCACCCAGGACCCCTACTGGACAGAGCTGTCCTGGGCTGAGATGGAGGAATGCATCCCTGCTCTGCTCAAAGACCTGACAGTGAGTTTCAGATCTCAGCGTGCATCACAAGTACGCTGGTGTAGCTGCGTTGTTCTGTGTGGCAGCATGGTCCTTGCGAACGTTGTTTTGTTTCACTGTGTATTGTTTTAGGTACTGTCTGTGTTTGCAATGACAAAAAAAGCCAGTCTCATACCTTGGCCTGCACCACTTTGTCCAATCACATTTCCATAGAGGGAAAGTTCTAGAGTGTTCATGTTACACTAGGAGAATGGATCTCTCATAAGATAGACTTACTGCAAGACAAACAGTCCTGGTATCATATAAACACATCGATACATGCTGTGTGGACTCATGTACGGTACTACATTTAGTCATTTAGCAGACGCTCTTATCCAGAGCGACTTACAGTGTGTACAGGGACATTCCCCCCCGAGGCAAGTAGGGTGAAGTGCCTTGCCCAAGGACACAACGTCATATAGCACGGCGGGGAATCGATCCGACAACCGTCTGATTACTAGCCCGACTCCCTCACCGCTCAGCCATCTGACTCCCTGTACTGTGTGTGTGCTGTGCGTGTCCAGGGTGTGTGCGCTGGCCTGGAGGAGGGGATCCAGGCTGAGAGGCTGTGCACCCAGCTGGTGGAGCAGCATGGGGCTGCACAGGACTGGCTGAGGGACCAGGTCAAGGGGCTGGGCCCCCTGCCCGCTGACAGGCCGGGTCTTCAGTGCGCCATCAACACCCTCAAGGTGGGTCACCCCTCATCTGATTACAGGGTTTCAAAACACGGTCACTGAATGTTGTATGTGAAGTTCTGTGGGGACATTTTAGATCCAGGTGCTTGTAATGGGTGTTAGTTAAAAGAGGTAGGAAGGATTAAGTAAGTTAGTAAGTCTTTTTAACACATTAATGATAATGTTGGGTCTTTTAAGGACATTTTACCTTTTAATGCTCATTACAAACACCTGGATCTAAAGTGTAACCAGTTCCGCTGTGCAATAAAGTACTATTAATGAACGAAATACACAGAGCTCTCTACTGCCATTGAGCCAAGGCAGTTGAAGGGTTTAAGGCTTAGGTTTTATTAGACAAAGTGGTGTGTGTCTGTGTGTGTGTGCGCGCGCGTGTGTGTGTTTGTGTGTGCGTGTCCGTGTGTGTGTGTGCTGTCCTCCCCCAGGCCCTGCTCCAGACAGTGGACAGGGAGGAGAGGGATATGAGGGAGCTGGACCAGGTCAGAGACACCCTGCTGAGTCACTGCACCACCGGGGGTCGGGACGCTCTGACCCTGGAGGTCAGCCACCTCCACGAGCTACGCACCTCCTCGGAGAGGGAGGCGAGGGAGCGCCTGGCTGTCCTGGAGGCCAGGCTGGGGGAGCTGGAGGGCCAGCAGGCCAAGAGGGCCCTGGGCCTGAGGGAGAGGGCCGCTGCTCTGCTCTGGGAGCTGCGATCTCTGGATCAGGCGCTCAGCTACAGCGAGCCTAGCCCCAACGTAGCTCAGCTGCAGCAGCACTGGCACAGCCTCAAGGTGGGACGCTACCACATGTCCTGATCGGATTGTTCAACCAATCACCACATTTTCACACTTTTAAGTTATGAAAAAAATAAAATCTACTATAAATAATGGTGATTGTTAAAAGTGTTTAAATGACGAACTCTTGTATGATATTTGGCTCCTCAGAACTGTGAGAGGTTACTGGAAGGGTTGGGGGTAAAGGTTCACGACCTATGCCAGACTGTCAGGTCTGCGTCGACTGAAGAGGACGTTCCTGTGGATGTTCTCTCCTCAGTAAACTCTCTGAGCGAGCAGCATGACGGGTACGCTGCTGAATGTGGCTCAGTACCAAACATCCCACACATTCAGTTAGGAAACCGCACATTGCTGACCTGAACAAGCTCCCCTCTCAGTTTATACCCTCAGCTGGCAATTTCCCATTTCAATTAAAGTTGGATTTATTATTGCACGCTGACATCATACCACAATGAAAACACCTGGTCGTTGTGATGAGACCCTCCTCCAATACTTAGATGAAACTGAATATATATAACGGTGATATAAGTATTGCTATTTTGTCTGCTTGGTGATTTCAGTTTGAGGTCCAGTCTGGGTGAGAGGAAGGAGGCGTGTGGGCAGAATACAGCCCGGTGCCTGTCAGACAGTCTCCTCACCCTGCAGCGATGGATCCACACTCCTCCAGCACTCTCAGCCTCCTCGCTCCAGGTGGGTCATGTAATCAAAACACTGGTCGGCATAACACTGTATGCTCATGCTTGAAATATTGAGGCCAGGGCAGTTAAAGAGGGCATGTACGGTACGGTATTTATCCGTGTCATGAATGACCTTTCTTTTTGTTCGGGTTGGAGCACATTAGGTTGCAGGAAGGCCAAGGGTACAAGATGTTCCCAAATGCTATTATATTCTCTCTGTCGGTTGCTGGGAACGTAGCAACCTTTAACTTTGGTTTCTGTTCTCTTCAGGCTGTGTTAGAGGAGGGTGCTCAGCTGCAGCACTGCCTGCAGGGGGCGCTAGGTCACCGGCTGTTCCTGGTTGACTGCCTCAAACCAGATCAAGCAGAGAAGCTGGAGAGAGACAGTTTACAATCTCTTGATGATGCAAAGAAGCACAGTGCTTCTCTCACCCAGTGTCTGAAGGTAATATTACTGATGTTGAATATAGCTACAATTGATTGAATCTTATCGTTTTAATATTTAAATGTACATTTTAAACTTTTTTATTTTTTTACTCAGAATCTCAATAAGAAAAGTCAACAGAAAGTCTCAGAGTCTGAGTTGGCTGCTGTCAGTGATGTTAAGTCACAGGACAAAAAGGTTTCAGAAGTTTCCTCGCCTCAGATGCCTGTACGCCCAGCTAAGGGCCAGCAGGTTCAAGTCCAGGACAGTCAGCGAGCAAAAGACCCACCGAGCCGTCCTATCATTGAGAAGTCTGTACCGGTCAAACAGGAACACTCTTCTAGAAAAGACCCCACTCGGTCTGAAGCAAGGTGTCCAGATTCTGTGACGTCGGTGGCTACAACACAGGTGATAAAGGCTCTTCCTGTGGAGCCTAAACCGATCATAAAGGTGGCGACGGTCATTCTTGACACAGACACTCAGCAGATACAAGATCCACTCTCCAAGAGACCTTCATCTGAGACTGTTGTTCATCCAGTTGCCAAGGAGACTGTTGTTCATCCTGTTGTCAAGGTCGGTGCTGATACCGTGGCTCTTGTCCAGCGAGGAGACATCACTTCACCGACTGATCAGAAAGGGCAAGGCTCTCCTTCGACAAACACTCAGGGTATTGACGAACTACGCTACCCAGACGAGTCATCCATGAAACAAACGGACAGATTGAAGCTTCCTGAGAAGAAAATGGTCGCTGTGATTCTGGACACATCTTCAGTGTTTGTGCAGATGCCTGGGCAGTGGCCCATAACCAGCCCTGAAACTGCACGTATCTTATCCTCCGGAGGAGCTGTAGGTTTTGATACCACACTCACTCAGTCAATTGGTCAAATGACAGCTGTTACTCAGCCTCCCCTATGTCTGGAGTCTGAGTCCCTCAGCACAGCCAATCAGACTCCAAAGCTGACAGAGACACCTGTCAGAGAGTCGACAGAGAAACCCAAGAAGCATCCAGAACCAGGCCTTCCCCACCCAGCGGACAGAATCCCCGCCTCAGACGCACATTCCCAAGACTCTGTGACCCAACCTACGAAGGTCAAGGCAGATTACATCGACGGGCTGTTGAAAGACGGCAAACCCGTGGCTCCGATGCGGTACCTGGTGTTGGAGATGCCTGTAGAGGTGGCTCGTGCCCAGAAAGAACCTGCTGTCGATGTTGGTAGAAGTCAACATGAGAAAAAAGCTGTTACAAGTCAACCTAGTCAAACAAAGACCCCTGAGGTAGCACAGACAGACAGACCAGACAGAGAATGGACTGAGATCGACTTATCTCAGTCAGTGTTATGTAAATCCACACAGCCTCCAGAACCCTCTAAAAGAAAAACGAAATTATCTAAAACTACAGCAGAACCTTCTGAATCCACACCTGAACCCTCTAAAAGAAAGACAAAACTCTCTAAACCTATAACCACGCTGGAACCCTCTAAAACTAAACCAGAAAATTCCAAAACTACAGTTGAATATTCTGAAACAACACCAGAACCCTCTAGAACCTCATCAGAACCCTCTAAAGTCACACCTGCACAACCTTCTAAATCCACACCAGAACCCTTTAGAACTATGCCAGAACCCTCTAGAACCACGCCAGAATCCTCTTTAACTACACCTGAACCCTCTAAAAGAAAGACAAAACTTTCTAAACCTACAGCAGATCCTTCTAAGTCCACAACAGACTCATCCGTAACCACGCCAGAACCCTCTAAAGTCATACCTGCACAACCCTCTAAATCCACACCAGAACCCTTTAGAACCACACCAGAAACTTCTATAACCACACCAGAATCCTCTGTAACTACACTTGAATCCTATAAAACCACAACTGAACCCTCTAAAACTAAGCCAGAACCACCAAAGAGAAAGTCAAAGCAGTCCAAAACAACAGACAGTAAAGCTGTTGAGAAAAAGGACAAAGAGACTCTGGAAGAGGACACCAAAGAAAGAAAAACCGAAGTGGACCAACGTGAGGCGCCAGAGAGCTCGATGACACCACCTGAGAAAGTGGAACAGGTCTCTCGACGCCACGAGGAAGCTACTTCGCAAACAGACAGACAACAAACGACAGCAGCCCAGAGCGGGAGAAGAGCGGCGAGTGGAGAAACACGGTCGAGTGGAGAGGATGGGGACCAGTCAGACAGACGGCGTGAAAGACTGTCGGACAGCAAGGAGCCGTCTGAAGCCGTAGCTCAACAAGAGGGGACAGCTGCTCAGAGAGAGGACAGACAGGGCCACGGCCAAGGCCAATCAGAAGAGAGGGCGGGCTTATCGGACACACTGCGGACAGGTGTGGAGGAGCAGGAGAAGAGGGGTTTCACCGCAAACAGACAGCCAGGGGAGGAGCCACGCCCCGCTGCCATGGCAACAGCCACTGACGAGGTGAACGTGGAGAATGTTGACTTGCCTCGGGTAAGACCAAACCACCTTGGAGTATATTGGCATTTTCAAACCATTTGCGACCCCATGCTGTTGAGTTGTAACTTAAAGGAATGAATGCTTCTCTCCCCCCCTCTACTCTATCGTTGTGTTAGTTGGATGTCAGGTCTGTCGTATGGGGGGTAGATGAAAGAGGCATGTCAAATGAACTGGGTGAAGAGGCTAGGTTTGTATTCTTGTCTGAAAGCGATGCTCCTGTACCCGGGGTTGATGGCTAGTCCCACAGAGACTATGACAGGGAGCAAGGGGAGAACAACAAACAAGCACAGGAACAAAACAGGCCCTCAGAGGGTAGAGAAGGGGAACACAGACTGGGATGCTGCCCCAAGGAAGCTAAACTGGAGCCTGTCTCTCTCAGATTCCCAACACCCATAGGCTGTCCAGATGGTTGTAGCACACAACGTTGATTCACAGAGTTGTAAAGAGTCAGGATACGTTTGGCTTGGATACGGTTGAGTCATTCGTTTTGCTAAGAGGCCTCGGGCGGTAATGTGATCTGCTTCGCACATTCTCTCAGATATCACAGGGGGAATTATTTGCAGTTACACGGTGTAGATTACTCCTGGAAAACCTGTTGTTGGTACTACTGACTAAACCACTCCTCATCATGATCGTGCTAGTCTTGGTTTAAACTTTTGTAGAACGCCTTTAAAGATGATTTAGCAACACTGTTTTTGTCTGGTGAACAGCAGCAACTGGTCCGCAGCTCTGAGAAGCCTGCTGCCCCTGCTGAGGTAGTCTGTGATGTTGAGATCAAAGAGATGCCAGCACCAGCTGTTTCACAAGGACCCAGCATGGAGGACATCTACACTGAGATCCAGACACTCACCCAGACCGGACCCAACACGGTGCTGATTGAGGTACAGTACTGTCCATAGACACAGTTTATTCCAAATTAGTCACTTTCACTGAGTTTTGTGTCATATTCTAGCAACTACTATGCTTTAAGTTTGTAGCAATTTTTAAGTTAATTACATGCTGAAATTGTGTTGAGGTGTACAGTTGTTGTAAAGATACCCGTTGGCATCCGTTTACAATCAGACCACTAATCCATACCGTGTAATCCAAGGGTAAACGCCGTGAATCCGTAGAAGGAGTTCTGGACACATCTATCAGAGACCTGGAGGTCCAACTGGGCCGACTGCTGGTCAGGGTTCTGGGCTGCAGAAGTCGGCCGGCTGGCCTCGACCCTGCTGCCCTGTCGAGGCAGGTAGAGGAGGCTGAGGTGAGGCTCAGAAAATACACACACAGAACACAAAGCGCACCACACTGGGAGCCACACGCAACTCCGTACAGCAGCTTGAAGCCAAGTAGCTAATTAATTGATTATATACGTCATCATTTTTTTTTTAAAGCTAGAAATGGCTTAGCTTACATAAATACTGCTGCAGAGAGTCAACAGACAAAGCATGGTACCATCCACACCTTTCTCCTACCCCCAACAAGGAAAGGGGTCTTCCCCCTTTTGTCCTTAAATGGTCACATGACTAAATGGTCACATGACTAAATGGTCACATGACTAAATGGTCACATGACTAAATGGTCAGCAATGATCAATGACTCCCAGAGCAGGAGCTTCAAAGCTCGCGGCCCAGCATGTGGTCAGGAACAGAGGCCACATGGTCCCACAGTATAATTTAAGTCATGAGAATTCCGAACTCCCAGGGTCCACGGTGTGTGTCTGTGTGTTTCCAGGAGTGTAAACAAGCTGCACAGGCCCAGGTGGAGCTCCTCTCCCAATCGAGCAGATCCGAGGCCGAGGATCCTGAGGCGTTGGAGCTGGTAGAGGGCCAGTGGAGCGCTGCAGTCTGGGATGCCTCCACAACCCTCCAGAGTAAAGAGGCTCAGCTGCAGCTGGTGAGCGAGTGCGTCAGGCAGACCCAGGCAGCCAAGGCCACGCTGAGGAGGCTTGCAGAAGAGCTTGAGGCGCTCAAAACGTGAGTGTGGGATTCTGTCAAGTCATCAACCTGTAGCAAAGAGGTTTCCTCAATGGCTCAGTTTAGGAGTGACGTCTTGTCTTCCCCTTGGATGTTCCCCAGATCTCCGGTGGAGAGTAGCTCTTTGGAGGCTGAGGGGCTGGACTCGTTCGTACGCCGTATGGAGGAAGAGAGGACTGTCCTGGGGGATCTGCTTCGGAGCCACACCAAGCTGGTCCCCCACCTGAGCCAGGCGGAGAGGTCCGCGGCCCAGACCCGCTACAGAGCCCTGCAGCGAGAATGGAGAGGCCTGGAAAGAGCTGCAGAGAAGACTATACACCACGTCAACGCCCATGCCAGAGAGAGCAGCAGACTCTTCTCAGATATTTCTAGCCTTCGTGAGAACCTGGAGAACCTGGGAAAGATTTTGAGCCCAGTTGGGTCTCCTCTGGTGGGCCAGAGGCAGGGCCAGCGGGTCCAGGAGCTGATGGTGGTGGGTGCGGAGCTGACTGCAGCCCGACAGAGACACCAGCACCTGCAGAAGGGCTTTGAGTCTCTGTCCCACGCGTCCCAGTGGGAGAAAGAGATGAACAAGATAAACCAGGGTCTCCGTCAGGTGAAGGAGCTGATGGACCGCATGGGGGAGCAGGCGTCTTCGCAGTCCCCCACCAGCAGCAACCCAACCATGGCGAAGATCCTAAAGGTGATGATGGACGCCTTCAACTGGGCCAAGCAGACAGAGACTGACATCGAGTGCAGGAGAAGGAGGGTGGCTTTGTTACCGGAAGAGGTCCACAGGCAGATCAAGGAGCTGAAGAAGCTGCAGTCGGAGATGACAGCCAAGCAGGTCCAGCTGCAGGCCCTGGTGGAGGAGGTGATGGAGCTGATCCCTCAGCTGGATGACAGTGATGAGGTCCCCACGGTGAACTCCTCACTGAAATCCCTGGAGAAGCTCTCCAAGTCCACCTCCGACAAGCTGACCAGGGCCGTGAGGGAGATGGAGTCCGGCTTGCAAACCCGAGAGAAGATGTCGGAGCAGATGGCCGACGTGGACTCCTGGATCGTGGCTCATCTCCACCGAGCCGTCTCCAGGAGAGGAGAGGGCGAAGGTCAGACCGCTGCCTACCTGGAGCGCCACGCCCGGCAGATCCAGGACACCCTGGGAGAAGCGGAGAAGCAGGCTGCCATCTCCGAAGCCCTCCTCATGAAGAGTCGAGACATCTCCTCCGAGCTCAGCGTCTCCGAGAACTGCCTCCTCCGTGACAGACTCGTCAACCTCCAAGAAGACGTCAGAGGCATCGTCAGCTTTGAGAAAGCCAACCACCAGGAGCTGGAGGAGCTTCTCAAGACCCAGGACTCGACCAAACAGAAGCTGAGCTCCGTGGAGAACAGTCTGACTCAGATGCTGGTGGATCTGAACCGACACAGGTTCCCCGTCACCAAGGAGTCCCTGGCCGCTCTGGAGCCTTTCAGACACATGATCCTGGAGCACAAGAGTGAAGTGGACCGCCTTCAGCCCTGCATCCCCGAGGAGAAGAGAAAGGAGCTACAGTGCGTCATAGCTGAGCTGCTTGGTCAAATGAACACCCTGGATGCGAAGGCCAAAGAACACGAGCGGTACCTCAGCTTCAGACAGCGTGTGGAGGACCTCAGGGAAAATGTGGAGGAGCAGGTCCAACAGGCCAAAGAGGAGAGTCGAGGGTTAGCGTGGAGGTTCAAGGCTTTCCAGGCCCTGCTCACCCAGATCCCTCTGATGAAAAACCTGTGTGAGGAGTCTGCGGACGAACTTCAGAACATCTCCCCAGACCTCTACCCGTCCCAACTGACCATGGAGCGCCAAAGACTGAAGCAGAACTTACAGAGCCTTAACACCTGGGAGATGACCGTGCACAGCAACCTCCAAATCATGGAGTGGAATCTGCTGCAAGGAATGCACTACCCCTTCGAGCTGAAATCCCTACAGGCCTTCCTCTTGGACACCCAGAGAGGACTGCTGCAGACCTGGAGCCTGGAGCCCAGAGATGATGTCATGGACAAGGAGCTCTGCAAAATTGTGACTTTGAGAAAATCAGTGGAGGCGAGAATGCGAGTGTTGGACGTCCTTCGCCAGAAGAAAGATCCAGGACAGAAGGCTGGATCCCAGGAGTATACTGAACTAAAGGAGATCAAGGAAGCCGTCCTAAGGGAATGCGACTTACAAATGGCAAGTTTGATTTAGTTTTCGTTGTGTCTGTCCATGAACTCTCTTGCTTTGTAACTTGACAAAAGCACAGCTAATCGTAACGTCCTGTGCTTTCTATTCTCAGGAGAATATTTCCAAGGCTCGTGACTCTCTGAGGAGCTACACCTGCGGCGTTAAATGTGCGGTGCGCTTCCTCCAGGAGGCTGAGACCGCTCTCCTTCCACCTCAGGGCTCCGTGGGAAGCTGCTCTGAGCGGGTCGAGGACTCCCGGCAGGCTTTGGCCTCTCTGGAGGAGCAGTTCCAGTCCCAAGTCCTCCAGCTCCAGACCCTTGGCCCCCACCATGCTTGCTTCTCTCCCCAGAAGGTGGAGGACCTCCATGGGAAGGTGCTGAGCAGGCTCCTGGTGTGGAGGTCCACCCTCCATGCCCAGGCCCAGCTAAGACTGGAAACACTGCAGAGGTTAGGATGCCTGAATGATCCAGCTTGACGGCTCAGATTCTCAGACATGAATTAAGTCTAGTCCTCGACTAAAAACGTTTTATAGTGGGTATCTTCATAGATTTTTCCCTCTTAGTTTAGGACTAGGAGTAATCCATGTCTGGGAAACTGTCTGTGTATGGATGTTCTGCTTGTCCTCTCACACAAGGGTGTGATGGATGTTTCAGCATAACCTTTGGTTGATTTCTGATTTGTGTTTCTTAGATGTGCTGAACATCGCAGAAGGTACACAAAGTGCCATGAAGAGACATGCCAGCGTGTTCAAAGTATGGAGACGTCTCTCTCTCAGCACATCGCCCACAAACCCTCCTCCCTCCAAGGCTGCGCAGAGCAACAAGCTAAGATAAAGGTGTGGAGAAGTCACAGTGACGACTCAAAACTTCCAGAGACCAGAAACTTTAGTTTTATGACTTGTGTTTCTACATTTCCATGAAGGTGCTGTCTGGTGAAGTGGACTCTCTGATTGGGAGACTGGAGGAACTGAAGGAGTGGTGCCCAGAACCTGGTTGCCGTGGCAGCAGGGAGAGAGCTGTTAGCGCCCTCTGGAGGCAGGTCTACAGACTGCAGTGGTGCACACGACACCTGGCGGCTCGCTCACAGAAAGCAACAGCAGAATGGACTGAGATCACAGAACATGTAAGGTTATGCGAGACCCCTTACAGTCAAACAGTGCCAAGCTAAATATTAATCTTAGGGGATGGTATAGCTTAATGGTTAGAGCACAGCAGACCAAGACGTTGCAGGTTCAAGTCCCCCAATGCACTTGACAAAGCTTTGGAAAAAGGCTTTTATTTCATTTTGGATAAAAGCGTCTGATAAAAAAAACCTAATAGCTTAATGGTTAGAGCACAGCAGACCAAGACGCTGCAGGTTCAAGTCCCCCCATCATCCCGTGCTGTGTTCCCACCCCCAGGTGGAGAAGGCATCCCGGGTCTTGGAGCAGGTGGAGGCTGAGCTACCTGACTGCTCCGGGGAGAGGATGTCTGGGGAGGAGCTGCAGGAGCTGCTGCAGCGGTGGGAGCAGTACCAGGACCGGGCGGACTGTGAACATCGCGCCCTCTCAGCTCTGGAGCTCCGCATCGCCAGGCTGCTGGGCGTCGCCGCACACCTTGAGCAAGCCCCTCCCGTCTGCCTGTGCGAGAAGCTGCAGGCCCTGCAAGGCAGATACAAAAGGTGACGGGATGGATTCTGGTTGAGTGGCGCTTCCTGTTGTCTTTGTGCGCCCAGGCTAAGGGACTCAATTTCCCAGAACCCTCTACTTGGGTGAGAATTCCGGGTGGTGGATTGGGCAATGGTCTAAAGCGCTCAATTGCGAAATTGTAGATTACAAAGATTTTTTCACAAAAATATACATGACATGAATTCTCCCTCGTGTCTCCACATGTGTGTGTGTTCCCCAGACTGAAGGAGAGGAGTCGGCAGGCTCACCTTGCAGCGCTGGCGGAGCTGGAGGAGAGGGACGCAGTGAGGGAGGAGCTGCAGGTCGTTAAAGTCTGGCTGGAGGCAGCAAACAGTGTTCTGGTGGAGCTGGAGGACTGTCCTAATGCAGAAGACCTACAGGTGGGTTTCAAAACTAAGTGCATCATTTGAAGCCAACCGTCGGTTTGGCGTTTAGCCCTCGAGCCAGTTTGGGGATACTGTGTCTCTATCTTCCCCCGAGTATTGTCCTCTTGCTCAATGGCAGAGAGGGGGCCAGCATGGCTGTTTTGTCCGGACTCCTGAGTTGTGTCCTATATCCCCCCACTCCCCTGCTCAGTGCTGGAGGGGGTCTGTGAGGCTGAAAGGCCTGTCGCCCCCCCCCCATACCCACCTCTCTTTGTTCCTGGTTGTAAGTGGATCCTCCAGGTGCTCCAGTCTCAGAGAAGCACTGATGTCACCCTTGGACACAAGCACACACACACCCACACACACACACACACACTCACACAGACACATACACACACAGATTAGTTTTCCATGGTGATGAGATGCAGCTCCCTCTTGCACAGTATTAGACAACTTTCAAAACCCTGGTAAGTTTTCGAATCTTCCACATCATTGGTCTCATTACTACTTTATCAGACCAAAAAGAGATCTAGTTTTTGGTATCAATTTCCTTTCTTTTAGCTTTTTAGAGTAGAAACTTAGATTGAAGATTCAACCAGCTTGAGGAAAGAAAGACTGGGATGTGGCTTCTCTGGGGTAATGTTGCCGCCGCATAATAGAGGAAGTCTTTGGCTGCATAAGATTTGTGAAAGAAACGTGTTATCGAATCATCTCCTAAGGAAGAGACAAAATGATTGGAACAAAATGGAGAAAAGCTCACCGAACTGTACATTGCTTCCTCTCTCTTGAATCTTTCTGAAATAATCTTTTCAGGAGATCCAAACTCAACTGATTATCCAAAAGGCTGTGATCCAGAGAGTCATGGACGGATTGAGGATCAAATATTCCGACATGTACACCCTGGTTCCTGTTGAGATCGAGACGCCCCTAAGGGAAGTCACACACACTCTGAAGATTATCGAGAAAAAGGTACAGGACCTAATCCGAGCTTCAAGGACTCTGACCTGGACTTGAACCATCTCAGACAGGAAGTGTGTGACTGGCTGTGCCTGGGGGGATCCCCCTCTCAGACAGGAAGTGTGTGACAGGCTGTGTGTTGCACCCGCAGGTGGACGACACCGTGGAGAAGAGCAGCCCGCTGCAAAGACTCGGAGCCAAGCTGTCCGAGATCAAGGCTGGACTGGGATCAGTGCAGGACAAGCTCCAGCAGAGAAGCCCCAGCCTGGCAGAGGCGGAGCGCACCCAAAAGGTGAGGGTGATAAACCCTTAAGACTGTTCTAGAATCAGTCAGACCAGTTGAATCCCACATTTCTATCGCCCCCTGTGTTCACTCGTGTGTGTTTGTGCGGTGTAGCGGGTGTGGGATGAACTGGACCAGTGGCACTCCCGTGTGGCAGCGCTGGAGGTGGAGGTCCAGGAGGAGGAGCAGGTGGATGAGCTGCAGGTCCTGACAGAGCGGGTGGGGGAGCTGCAGCAGCTGCATTCACACATGGCCAAACAGGCAGAGCAGAGGACCACCTTCCTCAGCAAGGTACCCTGATCGTGTTGCTGCTACAGTGCCGTGGAAACGTGTTATAGGTTTGTTGTTGTCACTGTGCAAGTGTGCTGGATTCATCTGCTGAGGGGTGAAAGGTTGTTGTTGAGGAAGATGTGGCCTGACGGTTGGAAACCGATGGAGGAAAACTACATCTTCAGTGACAGTACTTTAGGCTAACTCCCAGCATGCAACTTGCTTGCTTGCTCCATTAACCTTTTTTTTAATTTTTTTTTATTTAGTTTTACATTGTGATTTTTACATATTATAAATAAAGCCTGGTCAGGTGATGTAGGTACTATTATGGTGATGATCATTTTGGATATTTGTCCATGCTAATACCTATTGTGGTGGGCGGGTCCAGATCCAGACCTGGATGAAGGAGCATGAAGAGATGATCAACAGCTCCAACAGCTGGCTGACGGAAGCTCAGTCCTGGCTGACCGCCCCCTGCACCTACACCACCGCCAAATGTCTGAGGAGCCACGTCCACGCCCTGCAGGTCATTAGCACACACCTGCGACCCTCACACCTGGTGCCCACACACCTGCGACCCACACACCTGCGACCCTCACACCTGGTGCCCTCACACCTGGTGCCCACACACCTGCGACCCACACACCTGCGACCCACACACCTCTAACCCTCACACCTGGAACCCTCACACCTGGTACCCACACACCTGGTACCCACACACCTGGGACCCACACACCTGGGACCCACACACCTGCGACCCTCACACCTGGTGCCCACACACCTGGGGCCCACACACATGGAACCCTCACAAATGGAACCCTCCAACCTGGAACCCAAATACATGGAACCCTCACACCTAAAACTCTTTGTTGTAGATGGTGCTGGATGACTCGGAGCAGATCCGGATGACTCTTCAGGGCTTTGTTTCCATGCTGACGGAGATCTCCCCGGTGTGTGACATCACAGTGCTGCGTGAGCAGCTGTCGGAGGCAGACGGACGCGTGGCCGCCATGCAGCTCAGCTTCGTGACTCCGCTCTCCCAGATGGAACACGCCGCCGCCGTGAGATCTGTTTTTTTTCTATCTACTCTCCTCCTCAGTTTTCTCTCCTTCTCTCTCCTTCTCAGGTAGATGAGTCTCGTCCCTCTGTGTACTAACCCAAGCTCCTCTTCTATTGGGTAGGAGGTGGAGGCCATTGAAACGGAAGTGAAATCGATGGAGAACGACGTGTCTGAGATCAGGCTGTTGCTCTCGTCCCCTCTAGCTCTGCCCAGCCCCAAAGAGGAGAGCCTGAAGGTGAGCTGAAGGATATCATTTTTGCTGTAAAAAAAAATAAAGAAATACATATTTTTTCCTCAACTAGAGTCGATGTGCCTTTCTGTGTCACTCCAGGTTGTTGGAGACAGACTTGGGTCTATGAAGAGGACGGTAGAGGAGATCCAGAACTGTAAACCAGGGTTGTGTCTGCCAGAGGAAGCTGAGGAGAGTCTCACTGTCTTCCAGAGAGTGGAGCAACTCCAGCAGCAGCTGACGGCGCTGGGGAGGGTAACTCCACCGTTAGATCCTCCAGCACAACACAACATCGCTCAAACGAACCCTGCCCAGATAACTCGTGTTTTTTAATTGTTTCAGATTCTTCTAGAACAGTCTGCAGAGACCAAGCTGCCTTCATCATCAGAACCAGTGAAGAAAAGTGCCCCTAACCCAGCTGCACCTACCTCTACCCCAGAGAGGGGACCTGCTTCCAGCCTAGTGGAGCCCTACCTTGAGGGGGCCCAGGTGAGAACAGAGCCCCAGAAACACCTCACCACACGGGCCTTCCCTTCACTAGACAGCCCCAGAAACACCTCACCACACTGGCCTTCCCTTCACTAGCGTGAGCCTGACCCGCGTGTTTTCCAGGAGAACGGCACAGAACAGGGAAGCATCCAGATCGTACACATGGAAGAAGATGCGTTGAAGAAGCGCGGAGCCACTCTGATGACCGTGGAGGCCTCCTCCCCTGAGCAGAGAGGGGGCTGGGGCGCAGATCTGAGCAGGGTAAGACGATCCTCTCCCCGCCGCCCACGTCTTACGCTCCAGTAGCTAGTGCGCTGCCCAGCTTGTAGCGTTTCACCATGCACAACCACAGCCGTTACGCTGTCTAACCTGGCACATGAGCGTGACCCCCACTCACATACCACTTGTCTTACCTTTGACCTTTGACCTGTCTCTACGCTCCCTGTTGTGAGATGTAGCCTGTTTCCTCACAGTGGAGAGCGGTGAGACTGATCAAAGGTTGGACTGGCCCTTAGTGAACATGTGTAGTTTGCAAACAGGTAGTCCTGAGCATGTTATTGACCTTTCATGGTTCATTTGAAATGCCTTCAGTTTCCATTAGGTTTCTACCACCATTTTCAAGTGTGCCCAGTCAGGAGGCATTGAGATGTACCATTGCTGTCAGTCCTGCCTGTTGTGACTTCCTGCAGAGTGCCAGTGCATGCTCCTCATAACCCTGCTTGTACCATTCCTCTCTCTTTTCTAGAAAATGTCTTCGCTCTTTTATAGCGCCAACGTGGCGACTCATTCAAGGAAAAACAGAGCAACCAAGAAGTAGTACAAGCTGTACTGGGGAGGGGGTGGAGGTTTATGAAATAGGGATGGTGAATGGGATTTTATTTATATTTTTTATAATAATTTATAAAAAGATGATAATAACATATCATATAATAATAATAAATAACATATTTTATAGTGTTTAGTTTACTAGTAATATTGAAATTTTATCTGATGACCAATGTGATTGAGCCATAAATCAAAACATTTTCATCCCAGGAGATACTGTAGGAAGGGTTTGAAGGTAGGGAAGTATGCAATACAACTTATCTACGGGAGAGGGTTTAGGAAAGGACAACTCAGAAGTGTTGATAGAAGTGAATCGATTTGGGAGAGGAGAGAGAGAACTGGAATGACACATTAACCCTGCCTCGGACACCCATCCATCACACACAACTTCAGTAACGCAGCCGCTACGAGTGACATACTGTGTGTGAGTAAACTCTCCTTCCAGGAATCGTTTTGAATTTAACTTACTTTCTTTGACTTTTCCTTTGTTCGTTGTTCCCAGAGTAAGTCTCATGCACACGTTCACCACGCAGAGAAGGGTCGTTGCAGTGCTTCTCTCTCTCGTGTTTGTGAAGTGTGTTTGGGGTTTTTGTTCCTGGAAACATGCATGTGTTCTGGTGTTTCAGCATGTGTGTGTGTGTTGACTGTGTACAGCAGACCCCCCTGAGTGTTCCTCAGGCTGGCGAGCCGAAGGATGAGGAGGAGGAGGATGAGGAGGAGGAGGGAGGAGGCATTTTATGGTGGCTGTGGGAGACATTCCTGGGCAGCGATCCAGAGGTAAAGAGAAGGCCTGGAGCCAAGCTGGCCTGGCCTCCCTCCTGCACTCTGACTGCAGGGTCATTCTGCCCCTGGCTGGCTGCCTGCCTGCCTGGGAAACAGTGTCACCAGCTTAGCCTTCCCTTCCTCTTTCTCAGATTCTTAGCTTCCTGTTCTTCCCTCCCCCCCAAAAGATTATTACTCAGGAATCTTCTTTCTCTGTTTTGCCTTGTCAATCTCTTTTCTTGTTTGCACATCGATTGCTTCTTTTTACGTTCCTCTAGGGGGCAATGTGGAGCAATGTTCTGAGTAAGCCTGCAGTTGCAGATAAAGACGAGTGCTTTTTCACTGGTAGCAAGTACTGTGCTAAAGTCTCAGGCACAAATAAAAAAATTATGAAAAATCCAAAATAAAACCAAATGAAAAGATTAAACCAAATATTCCTCAACAATTAATATGATCTTAAAATACAATTTAAAAATTCTGTATAGAACACAGACAAAAAAATCTCATTAAAAACAACTTTAATCGTGTGTGCCTAAGACTTTCGCACAATACTGTGTACATATATGCCATAAATCCTCCTCCTCCTCCTCCTCATCATCATCATCATCATCGTCATGGTTACAGATGTGCGTTGTTCCTCTGCTCAGGTGCCTGAGGTGTCGTCGGGGGAGGAGCCGGCTGGAGCTGGAGAAGCATCCGGAACTCTGCAGCAAACAACCCTGCCCAAAACTCAACCGACCGAACCTCAAACCAGACAAGACGCAAAGGTCAGTCACACACCATGACACCTAACGTACACTAAATCCTTTAACGTAACAAAAACTCATAGAGAACATGGACGTATGTGGTGTACTTGAGAATGAGAGAAGTGTGTGTTTGTTTGTTTTTAACCCCTGGTGTACGGTTAACAGTGGGATGCTGTGTACCTGTGTGGTGGTTCTGGCACATTCTAACCCTCCTCATGTCTCTTTAGGACCCAGCAGGCTTCTCTCCGGCCTCTGAGGCGAGCGGCCACGGAGCTTTATCAAAGCCGTTGGGCACGGTCAGAACCCAGTCTTTGCCCTCAAGCATGGTAAACACCCCCTCGTCTGTAAACCTCTCCACCCCCCCCTCCACGCCTCAACAGAAGTGTGTTGTGTCTTAGACTAGAACAACTTCTAGAACTTTCTTTCTAGCTTCAGTGCATTTACATGGCAGAAGACTACAAGATGTAGATACTCTGCTGCAGACTGTGCTGTGGTAACCAACTAAATATTAACGTTCTGTTTACATTGGACATTTGATCTCTGGTTATTTTTTCTGTGTTTACATGATGATGGGAAACGGAGCTGGTTTTGTTAACATGTGTGCTAACTGAGAGCTAGCAGGCTGGGATGTGTGTGTGGTTTGACTCTGGGGAGTGAGAACTGACAAAGCAAGTGTTGTTACAGGAACCTCCCTCAGAGGAGAAAGACATGAATTTGATGACTGTCAGCTGTATGTGAGAGTGGTGTTTTTAAAATGAATAAACATACAATCCCAATGGTATGGTTTTGCATGGGTCTCTATGGCGGGTTTAAGAAATCTTTTGATATATATATAGATATTGATTATGATTTTGACTTTCCATTTAATCGTATTTTAATAATCACATTAGGTATGTTTTATAATGTACATTGTACTGTATGTTCAACCTTTGGTCATTGACCCCTCCATTTGATTCTCAGAGTTTCTTTGCCAAAGCTTTGTAGCGATGTGCCGCCTTGTCACTCGCCATGTCTGCTTGCTCGCATATCTGTGCATTGTTTGTGAGAAGTTGCAGAAGTTACGAGTTAAATGCGTAGGATGATGTTTACATAATGCCCCTCTGTCACTGCCTGGACGCAGGGTGGAGAGGAGAAGATCCCTCCTCTTCACGTTAGGAGTTCATACTTCCAATAACGAACCTTCGGCTCAGCATATGAGAGAGGATGAGTCAATCTTATCAAGATGATTGTTGGCCATGAAAATGCACTGACTGACACATTCATTTTAACATATTTTAGTGATCTAGTATTAGTCTTAATAGGTATTCATGCATGTACTGTAGATTTTCTCTTTCTCTTTTCTTCATGTGAACTGATACAGCCACTCCTTGTGTGGTCAAATCAAACGAAAATATAAATAAATCCACGAAAATGATCCACTCCCTCCGTCTCTCTCTTTCTGTGTCAGGAGCACATGGGACAGAGGGGGGGTGACAGCCCCCCCGCGGGCCTGAAGACCCACTCCACACACACCGTAGACACACACACAACACACTCTCTCGCTAAGGGCTCCCCTGCTGTGATTTCCACTGATATAGCATGTACAGACAGTGGGCCCAGGTCACCTGAGTCAGCCCAAGCTCAGCCCTCTGAAGAGCCTCAGGCAGCACCAGGGACACCCAGCAAACAGGCCTCTCCGCCCGGGTGGCCCGTGACGCGCTCCCAGCCTCTGGAGAGGACGTCCACCTCAGTCACTGCACAGACACGCACCCCCTCCGATCCGACTGACAAAGAGCCCCTGCAGACCGCAGGAGCCCCCGCCCCCCTAGCAGCCCCCCAGGAGCCCCCCACCCCCCACCCCACCCCTCAAGGCTCTCTCAGGGCCAACCAGGAGGACCCAGAGGGTGTGCACCCAGCAGCAGCCCTGGTAAGCACAGCCACTTGCGAGTGCCAGCACGAATACCCACGACTAGATCCCCAGCACTACACAGTCCTAAACCCCTCTAACCATAGCTAGCAGGGTGGTTCAGAAGCTTGCAGAGGAGTGTGCTCCACTTAATGACCCTTTTTACATTAATTCAACATCATTGATCGTGACTTGGGGTAAACTGAGATTGACTAATGTGTTGTTTTAACAGTGTTTGCTCACTGATGTGCAGGAGTAGCGTGTGATGTGTGGTACTCATATCTTGACCTGTTTAATGGTTTTACAACACCTCTGTTCCAACACTGTGAGACCTGTGACTTTGGAATATTTCTTTTCACCCGTCCTGAAAGTATACTCAAATACAACTAGAAGGCAAATGCACTCCGAGCAAACACAAGCCAAGATGTGTGAGAGGGGAAGTGTTGTGTTTACTGCCTTGTCAGCTCATAGAGGCTGTAGCCCCGCCCCCTGTGTCTGGGCCCCACCCCCTGTGATTGAGCCCTGCCTCTGTGGCCTCGCTGTGCATAATGAGTCACTGGAGCTGCCTGTTCCTCAGTCAGACTACCCTCCAGCCACCGCTCCAGGAAGTGGTTTAGCCACAGGTGGGTGGGGCACTATGGCGGAACGAGAAAAAAACCCCTAGTGAATACCGTCAGAGTACAGTATGTGGCAGAGAGAGAGAGAGAAAGTCAAAGAGTGAAAGAACAGCTCTGGGAGGAGGGGGAGAGGTTAAGGAAGGTAGCTTTTCAGGTTGCACCATCCCCAGGTTGGCTCAGAGAGAGAGAGACACCTGGCGTGTGACCGAGCGCGTGGAGAGCTGTCACCTGAAGCTGTCACACACGTCCTCCCCTCCTCTGTCTGTGCTGGTAGGAAGCCTCAAGCTCAGCAGGGTGTGTGTGTGTGTGTGTGTGTGTGGTGTGTGTGTGCTCCAGGCCCCAGGGGATCTCCAGGCTCAGGCAGGGCCCTCTCCCTCTCTCGGGCTGCTCCATGCCTGTCGTGAGCGGGCCACACAACTGGAGGACTGGCTGGAGAGAGCAAGACACGACTTGGGACAGACACGCGGCCCCGGTAGCATGCAGGTCAGCGTGGAGCAGCAGCTCCTCACATGCCAGGTAATTAAGCTCAACAGACAAGGAGGTCAAAGTTCAACTCTGGGAAGTGTCAACAGATGTGAGTGTGTGTTCTGAGGGACTTTACCCCGTTACCTCCAATAGTTAAGTGACATTTGTGTCTGTGTGTGTGTGTGTGTGCTATTACTATTACTACGTGAACACACACAAAAGTAACAATTATCCAGTATAATAATTACATAATTAGTTATTGATTAATTAGTAATACAGAAATGAGGTCTGCGTAGCCTCAGGTATGACATATTTCTACCATGCAGCTGTTGGCTTAGCTACAGGTATTCCGCTGTTGACTCTCTAATCTGAGTTCACATGCAAACGGAATAAAACAAGGAAAAACGTTAGAGTTACGACTCTGTTCTATTGATTCAGAGTCTGGCATGAGCTTCGGTACTAAGATTTCACTTTCCCCCTTCCCAGTCGTTTGTTTTATTGCTCTTGATTGTCCTTAGTTCAAAGCGTTCCTGGGCCGCTCTCTGTGAGTTAAGTTCATCCGCTGTTTTACGACTCCTCTGCGTACAGTACGTCTGCGGAGGGGGAGAGATTCGGAATGATTCAGTTCCAGTCAACAGGCAGCTGGACTGAGTGAATGAAGCTGTCTCTCTGGCAGACAGAGTACTTTCTGAACAGACACGGTTGAACAAACATTAAGGGGTGGCTAATGTGTTGTGCTGGTATTTGCCTTGAGGGAGGAGTTCACGACACAGCTGCCGGCCAAGTGGCAAAGATCGGGTGCACAGCCTCAGACAGCCTCTCATAAAGGCCGCCGTACTGATAAGAGGAACATGATTATCTCTTCTGATATGAGCGATTACCAGTTGTACACATCTTTACCTCATTTCACCACAAGTAACACAGCAGCACCCCGGCTGTTTCATGTCACTATTGATGAACACACACACACAGCACATTTTCCAGTGCGTTACTTTACCACCAGCAGTGTTGATATGGGTCCATAGACTCCTGAGAATTGACCTGTATAAACACTAAAAAGAACACTCACGGGGGGGAAATCTGCACTTTGAAATGTTCTGTGTAGTTACTAATTTCAGAGCAGAAAGACTGAGCACTGCGTCGGTGTTCACGCAGAGACTAACACATCACTGTCATCGTTTCATCAATCTAGGATGATCTGCCTGCGTTCCCTGTTGACCTGGGCGTGTACTGTAACCGGATCCCTCCATTAAACATTGAAAGGGTATGCACAGCCCTATAGCCAGGCACATTTGTATGAAGGCTTTGCGAGCACACAAAAACATGGCGATTGATTGGATCGGACCAGTTGAACCTCTGCCTTTAGTCAACGACCAATCAATGACCCACATCTGATGTGGACCCAGGCCTGGGAGTAGGACTCAGGAGGGAGAGCTTGTACGACTGGCTCTTCACCAGACTCTGCATGATGTCCTCTGCATTGCGACTCACCTACTGAAGATATAGGAAATACGAGGCTGCCTCGTCATTACATTTACATTACATTAAGTCATTTAGCAGACGCTCTTCTCCAGAGCGACTTACAGTAAGTACAGGGACATTCCCCCCGAGGCAAGTAGGGTGAAGTGCCTTGCCCAAGGACACAACGTCATTTGGCATGGCGAGGATTCGATCCGGCAACCTTCTGATTACTAGCCCGATTCCCTCACCGCTCAGCCATCTGACTCCCTCGTCATAGGGGAAGGTTCTAGAACACGGGTTGTAGAGTAAACACAGGCGAAGTAATCGGGCAGTTCATCCCACGGAGTCGTTGGTTTTTCATTCTGAATTTCATTCTACGTTGATTAGCATGTGTGAATGTGATTCTGCTCCCTGCTCTCGCACAGCACAGTTTGTTCTGAATCGTATTAGCTACGAGGGGCGGTTATCTCAAAGTCGGCCCCATTTTCTGCTTTATCAATCAGTCTTATTTTCTGTGGCTGTGTGTTTCTTGTGTGTGGCTGTGTGTGTTCTTGTGTGTGTAGGAGATGTTTCTGGAAATTGAGCAGAAGGTTGCGGTCCTGTCAGCCCTGGGCCTGCAGCCACAGGCGATGGGGGAAGGAGAGGTGGAGGGTGGGTCAGCAGAGACTCAACAGCAGGAAGCGGAGGTGGAGGAGGCGGACGTGCTCTCCTCCAAGCTGGAGCTGCTGAAGACCAGCCTGGTCACCTTCCAGATCCTGCTGCAGGAGAGGCAGAACCAAGAGCACTCACACACACACCCAGGGGAAAAGGTACACACACACACACACACACGCACACGCAGGGGAACAGGTACACACACACGAAGATGCTAAAAAAAATCTGTCATTTGTTGCCAGTAAGGCAGATAGTCTCTCACGTGAACATCTCACTTTGGTTTATTTGCATTATTTTGCATTATTTTCGCCAACCTTTGCATTCTATAAAATGTTGTCAAAACTCCTTTCCCTGCAGGCCTCAGCACCTAGAGAGCGCCCCCCGAAGGCCGAGCTGAGACGCAGCGCCAGTGTCCAGGAGATGCTCTCCTCATCCAAGAACAAACTCATCCGCCAGAGCAGCCTGCAGCAGCAGCAGGTACAGCTCTCCTGCATCAGATCAGATACACGGAGCAAAGATTCCAGTGCCTCTCTACCAATCACATCCAGATGACTTGGGCTCTTATGGAGTGTTTGATCCTGTTGTCTCTGACCCGTGTGTGGTAGGAGTTAGAGCAGGAGCTCAGTGAACAGAGAGGCCTGACCCAGGCCATCGCACAGCTGGGGAGCCGGTCACGTGTCCTCAGCCAGGGCCAGGACCAGGGCCAGGACCAGGACCAGGACCAGGACCAGGACCAGGACCAGGACCAGGACCAGGACCAGGACCAGGACCAGGACCAGGGCGTGGACGCGGAGGGCGGAGCAGGGGGCCAGAGGAAGTGGTCACACCTTCAGTCCAAGCTGCTGGCGCTGGAAGAGACCACCCTGATAAGCTCCGCTCAGGTGAGAGGACAACATTTTCACCTGTTTCGTAAAGTGTCAGATGTTTACCCTATAGGTAAATTGTATATTTTTACACTTTAATTAAAGTGTAGAATTTCTCTCAATTTGTAAAGTGTATTTTTTTGTACCCCACAGGCACAATAAAGCGATTTTTACCTCATTCGTAAAGTGTGGATTTCTAACCTATGAAGTGTAGTTTAGGTGTCATGTGGAGGGTCCTGACGGGGTGTTGTGTCTGCAGGGGCCAGAGGCAGCTGTGGGCTGTGGGGAGGCAGCTGGAGGGGTGGAGGTGGGCAGCCATACCCTGGAGGACCTCCACACACACATCCACCGCCTGAGAGAGCTGGGACGCACGGCCAGGGAAGCCCCCACTGAGGAGGTGCCCCTGGAAGAGCTCCTGCAGAGACTGGACGAGGGTCTGTTTGATGTGCTGTATGGGGTCGCCCTGACCCTCTCCTCTGTGAACACCCTGCTGCAGTCACCCCCTGGACCTGCCTGTGAGGACGCACAGCTCCAGCTGCTCACGGTAACGCCCAGTCTGCACAGTGAACACAGGCCAACGCTGTCACAAACGTGTTCTGTGTGTACGTTGACATCGATTCAGCCCTACAGTCTACAACAATGTCCGTGGTTGTGTTTGTCCTTGAGCAGAGTCTGGCTGCCGAGTTGGACACGCTGGCCAGCGAGCTGGGCTCTCAGGGGTCAGAGGTTACGGGTGTTCTGGGCTCGGGTCAGCTGTGTGTGGGTCAGCTGGGCAGGCTCCTGCCTGTGGTCCAGACAGGCCTGGCCAGCAGAGAGAAACAGCTGCAGACCCAGCTGGAGCAGACGCACCAGCACCAGGTCAGGTCCACTACTTCATTTATAAAGGAGATTTATTTTGAGTCATTATGTGTCTGTCAGTCAAGTCAGTATTTGATGTCATATTTGTGCCTATCAATGAGTCAAGTTCAGATATTGTCACCTGAACCCTCGTGACTTCTAGAATGTTTGGTACGTCTTTAAAATAAATGACAGTTTAAACGTGTTTCATGTTATTAAATAACAAACAGCCCTTTGTATTACTGACGTTTTTGCATACTCAATAATGAAGTGAATTCTGTGTTTGTCTAACTCAACAGAGAGAGTTGAAAGACTTGCATGCAGCCCTCTTTTCTAACAAGGTGGCCATTCACCAAATGACTAACGACGTTTCCACCCAAGACACTAGCCTGCAGTTACAGGTATGGTAACAGCAGCTACCTCAGCTTTGATGGTCACGTGTAGTAGTAAGCATTCTACAAGAGCACAGTAGAAGTGGAGTCCATGATATACTGTGTCCTTGATAATCTGCTAACTTCAGAATCCTTTCTCCAGACCTGATACTTCATCTGAACAAACTATGGCCTAAAAGGGGAAGGAAGTGTGATTTATTTGTGTGACTAGGGTGTGTGTGCAAAAATATATTTTTAGAACTTTGTGTCACGGAATTTAACAAATGAGACTGTACATTTAACGTGGGTTAACCAGTGAGAATGATCTGTGTGACCAGGAAGTGTCAGTGTTCATCAAGAGGTGTGTGGAAGTGTCCGTGTTCAGAAGTGTGTGTGTTCATCCAGGTGTGTGTGTAGAAGTGTGTGTTCATCCAGGTGTGTGTGTAGAAGTGTGTGTGTTCATCCAGGTGTGTGTGTAGAAGTGTGTGTGTTCATCCAGGAGTGTGTGGAAGTGTGTGTGTGTTCATCCAGGTGTGTGTGTCTCTCCCCAGTCATTGCTGCAGGTGCAGCAGGACCTCCAGCAGCAGGCCCGCCAGTTGTCCTCCCTGACCGGTGACAGCCAGGGCCTGCCAGGTGACAGCCAGGGCCTGCCCGCCACTGTCCTCCAGGAAGCCACCAAACTGGAGGTACAGCATCTAACCTCCTCCTCTTAGGTTTTCACTATCACTTCAAGGACCCTCCTTCCACCATGGAAAAGTTAAATTTTACATTTAGCAGACGCTTCTATCCAGAGCGACTTACAGTAGAGTACAGTACATTCCCCCCAAGGCAAGTAGGGTGAAGTGCCTTTCCCAAGGACACAAATTAATTTAGCATGGCCAGGAAATCGAACCGGCGACCTTCTGATTGGTAGCCCGATTCCCTAACCGCTCAGCCATCTGACTCCCAAGTCCTCAACAACCCAAATGCAATCTACAGAACTGCAGATGATAGACAAACAAACACTATCATAGTCTTTGAGGGATGTGTTAGTGGTCCTGACGCTGAGGCCTCGTCCCTCAGGGTGCGCTGCAGAGCATGATGGGCCGTGTGGGCAGCAAGTGTGAGGAGCTGAGGACCAGGGCGGAGCGAGAGAGGCAGCGAGAGAGGCTGCTGCTCAGCCTGAGAGAGCTGCTCTCTCTGGGCTCAGAGCGGCTGGAGCGAGAGCCTGGTTTGGAGCTACGCTCCACGGCGGAGCTACAGAGCTCTCTCGACACCCACACGGTCAGAAAAAGAAAAAGTCAAATTATCGCCACTGCACAGCGACCACTGTTTCTTGTGTCTGTTTTGCGTTCCTGACATCTGTCTGTGGTTGGCAGAAATTCTTCCAGTTCCTGGGGACCCACCTAAGGACCCTGCAGTATCTCTCCCAGAGGTTCCCTGACAGCGCCCCCCAGGGGTGGGAGGGAGAGCTGGCAGGACTACAGGAGGAAGTGGCCAGAGTGCAGCAGCAGGCCCTGGAGAGAGGAATGCAGGCGCAGACAACCCTCCAGGTAACCTACGCCTTCACTGGAATACAGCTCTGTATAGACCACATGGCTTTGCTCAGTGTGACTGCATGTCTTACTCATTGTATCTAGGTGCCGCT
Source organism: Hypomesus transpacificus (assembly GCF_021917145.1). Classification (NCBI taxonomy): domain Eukaryota; kingdom Metazoa; phylum Chordata; class Actinopteri; order Osmeriformes; family Osmeridae; genus Hypomesus; species Hypomesus transpacificus. The sequence continues at coordinate 2,872,605 of NC_061062.1, forward strand.
ATATACGATACAGCTCAGAGTTCTGTAATGCTGAAGGGTAGTTTTGTGTTTGGTCCTAGATGTGGATGCAGTGGGAGGAAGACAATGCCTGGCTGGACGCGTCATTTAAAGACATGGAAACTACTTTTCCCAAAGTGCACCTGGAGGAGGACTTGGAAAAACAGAGCTTCTGGAAACTTTCTGTCTACCCGGTATTTGTACTCAGCATTTTATAGTGAACAGAATTGATCAGAAACCCCTCTTCCCAGGCCTAATACATCTCTGTGTTGGCTGAGCACTGCATGCTGTGCCCTTCTGTTTGTGAGTCTAATGACGTCACTTTAATGTACAAAGAGTTATTTGTGAGTGCTGTGGATGTGAATTCAGACATCAAGAGAGAGAAAGAGCAGTTCATTCTCCACTTGCTCCCACTGCCTACTATCGTAGATGGTTTCTCTCTCTCTCTCTCTCTCTCTCTCTCTCTCTCTCTCACACACACACACACTCCCTCTCTCCCTCTCTCCAGTGATTTCTTCAATCACAGCCGTGCCCAGAGAGGCTGATAGAAGGGGAACATGGGAGAGATGGGATTCTTCTTCCATGGGTCTGTCCCCTCTGCCCGTGTGGGAAGAGGCTGATAATGACTCTCCATGTTTGGCAGGAAATGAAAGGAGTTCTGGAGGGGTGCAGGTGTCGCCTGGGCCGTCTGGGGGAGCTGGGAGGCCGGCTGCAGGAGGCGGGCTGCAGGGGCGTGGGTGCGTCCTGGCGCCAGCAGGGGTCCCGCTGGACGGCGTTGGAGAGGAGACTGGAGCGGAGCCTGCTCAGCACAGACAAGCACAGGAAGCTGTGGAGCAGGTACTGCAGGCACAGGAAGCTGTGGAGCAGGTACAGCAGGCACAGGAAGCTGTGGAGCAGGTACTGCAGACACAGGAAGCTGTGGAGCAGGTACTGCAGGCACAGGAAGCTGTGGAGCAGGTACTGCAGACACAGGAAGCTGTGGAGCAGGTACTGCAGACACAGGAAGCTGTGGAGCAGGTACTGCAGGCACAGGAAGCTGTGGAGCAGGTACTGCAGACACAGGAAGCTGTGGAGCAGGTACTGCAGACACAGGAAGCTGTGGAGCAGGTCCTGCAGGCGGGCAGCGCTGCCTGACAGCATGACGTTCATCACCCGACCCTCTCACAGTGGTTATTGTGATGTCACAGTGGTTATTGTGATGTCACAGTGGTTATTGTGATGTCCGGCAGGTTTTCACGAGACGCCGCCGCGCTGACCAGCTGGATGGACGGGGCGAGGGAGGCGTTGAGAGGGTGGAGCCAGCTCCCTTTCGCAGCCAATCAGGAGCCAGATCTAACTGAGGATAGCCGTCACTACCAACAGTTCTTGGTATCTTGCCAGTCGCTAGTTTGGACCGTTTTAGCTCTGAATGAATTCAACATCTGTTACTCCAGAGGGTCCTTATTGAAATCTCTCCCGTTCGTCGTCTTGTTTCAGGACTTCAGGAGAGAGCTGGAGGCCAGGTCGGATGTGAAAGGCTCTGTGATGACCACTGGGGCCCAGCTAGAGCAGCTGATGGAGGCAGAAAGAGAGACAGAGAGCCAGACTCCAGCCCCAGAGCCCAGCCCCATACACAACCAGCTGAGACAGATAGAGCTGGACTGGGCAGTCATCGTGTGTGATGTTCCCATGGTCCAACACACACTGCACCAGGTGTGTGCGCTTTCGTGTTCCGCAAAAATGAGAACTAGAACATAGAACCTAGAAAGTATCCAGTGTCCAGATCTGTTTATCCCTATGTGCTCACTACCTATCTGCTAGAATAGCAGGATTCAATGAAAAGAATAACATGTACATGTTCAAGTACTTTCAGTTCCATACACACACAAGGACCGGCAGATGCAGTCACACGCATAAGCACACACACGTTTCTTGTAACCCATTACCAGTATTAAACCCCGCATTTTCAGCCTTCACAAAAATGGATGGAGCCCTCACTTTCTAATTGGTGTGAACACCTTTCTGTTTCATGCCCCCTCTTTCCCTCTCCCTCTCTCCCTCTCTCCTCCTCTCCTCCTCTCCCCCTTTCCCTCTCTCCTCCTCTCCCCCTCTCCCCCTCTCCTCCTCTCCCCTCTCCTCATTGTGTCTGTAGAGGCTGATGAGGGTGCTGCCTCCCCAGGGGGCCGTGGCTGAGCTGCTGGCCTGGCTAGGAGAGGCTGAAGCCAGGCTAGAGCAGCAGCAGGCCAGCCTCCTCCAGCCCTCCAGACCTGACCCAACCAGGCTGCTGAGGAGCTGCAAGGTACTGTGGCTCATCTAGAGCCGCCAGACGCCTACTCCTTGGTCGTGTGGTTTATGAAGAGTCTCTCACCCTCACCCTCTCTCTCTCCTTCTCCCCTCCACTTTCCCTCCCCCTCCCTGTCACTCTCCCCCTCCCTTTTCTCCTTCTCCTCCTCTCTATCGCCTTCCCTCTCCCTCTCCCTCAGGAGTGTCGGGTAGACATGACTGGCCGTCAGCTCACGGTGGACTTTGTTAACCAGTCAGGGTTGCAGACGGCCAGTGTGGAGGGCCGGAGAGGTCGATGTGAACAGACCCAGTTTGCTGAGGAGCTGGGACACCTAAACCATCGCTGGCAGTCTCTCCAAGGAGCTCTGAACTCGCAGGTTCATTAATAAACCAACCTCTGTATTACAGAAATTCTTTGAGTTAGGTACAATTAATATAATGCTAACGATCCAGTACTTTCTCAAGCCAAGCGATACAGTTGAATACATTGAAAGGAGATTTAAGTACGCTTAAGTAGAATATCCAAAAGTATGTTGTTTGTCCGCTTGGGGTATGGACGTCCGTGTGTTGTCTCCTGAGCAGGCACAGACTGTGGAGGGGGCGTTGAGGACCAGAGCAGAGAGAGAGGCCAGACTGCAGCAGCTGTCCTGCTGGGTTACGGCTCAGAGGGAGAGCATGACCCTGACTCCTGTCAGTCTCTCTGACGTGGAGACGCGCATACATGCGTCTGAGGTGAGGAACGCAGAGACACACGACCTCGATTCAAACCCCCTCTCTCCTTCGTCTCACAACATGCCAGCATGGAGACCGAGCACATGTGAGAAAGCACAATAGAAAGTAGTACCAGATGAATTAGAGGGAAGAACTCTCTGTGCCGATGCTAATTCCAGGCGCTGGAGGAGAAGATCAGGGTGAAGATGGCTGCTCTCGAGGAGCTGAGGATCAAACACGTGGGAGAGACCGAGGACAGCAGCTGTGACTTCATCGCACAGACAGACAGGGCGCTCTGCGCCTGTGCTGCCCTCACCCTACAGGTACTCTCCAGCTATAGGTAGCAGGCTCCAGCTAACTAACTGAACAAGCTGGCTACATTGCTAACCACAGCAACTGAACCAGTTATGGAGCCAAAACATTGTCTTTCTTTATATTAACACTATATTACTTGTCTCTATATAGGACATGTATTTGTCTCTAAAGTGGTAACTAGCTTTATAAATATGGACACAAGGACATGGCTCTACAGTTGATCCCTCAGGAAACAACACAAATGTCTTACCAATAATGCAGCATAAAAATAATATAAAGTGTAGATGCTTTCTTTCTTATCCTTCAGGGTTTAGATTAGTTGAATTCTATGTGCGTACGTGACACTCTCTGTGACATTCCTTGTAAAAAGGGCTAGAAAAATGGGATGGAATTTTAATATGATTGAATTGAAATGTGATGATTCGATCCAGAACACAGATGTGAGGCTGGAGCTGAACCAGGTGCAGGGTCTCTGGGCCGGTCTGCAGAGCAGCCTGGAGGCTGCAGTCCTGAGCACGGTGAAGACCCAGCAGGTCCTGCAATATCACTGCAGCCCTCAGCTCTCCCTCCAGGCCCACCAAGACCTCCACCACAGGCTGCAGGTAGTCATCACCCAGCATGCTCTGAGCCCACAGCTTTTTGTCAACGTTGTGGTAAGTCCCTCTGGATGTGTTCTCCCGTGTTTAGGGTCTCCACGAGGAGAGCGAGGGCTGCGACGCGGGTTGGGAGCCCCTGAGCCAGACTCTGTCGTCCCTCAGAGAGAGGGTCAGTCCTTCTGCTGTGGTGCTCCTCTCAGAGCTGCTGAACAGACAGAAAACTAGGTTGGTTGAGCGATACGCTTCACACACACACACACACAGACACACAGACACGCTTGCACACACACACACACACATGCGCACAAGCACTCAAACTCACACACAAGCACGCACTGCCTGAACGCTGGCCGTCCCCTGGCTCTTCCAGGTGGGCCCAGGTGAAGCGTGAGCTGGGGTCCCAGCTGGCGAAGAGCCGGGCCGTCCTGGAGGTGTGGAGGGAGTATGCCGGCCTAGCTGAGCCCTTCTCCCAGAGACTGCAGACCCTGCAGGAGGAGCTGGGGGCCCTGCTGGGAGGAGCAGCCAGGCAGGACAACACCACGGAGAGACTCACCAGCCGCATGCTCACCCTGCACGTGAGTGAGCTGAACACCACGGCCTCGCTCGCTAGACGTGCATGATACCGATTTGTACTCTTATCCATCAGCTTAACTTACAGTAAAACGTTTGCCATGAGTCATTGAGGCTTTTCAGACACGCTGCAGTCATACCCTCTCTGTACATCTACTTGTCTGCTCCAGAATCTGCAGGAGAGTGCAGACAGTTTGCAGAATGACCTGGAGGGGGTGCTAGAGGCCTCCAAGGTCCTCAGTGGACGAGTGGAGCCCTCGGCCGCCCTCTTCATCCAATCAGAGAGCCGTATGCTGACCCGTGGTGTCTTACAGTTGACCCAGTCTCTGACTAGGAAGCTGGGTCACCTACAGGTACCGTAGAACTCATTCCCCAGCTTAGGACACGACTTAAGCGTTAGCATCATTCCAGGTATCTTGACTCCTGTTCGTGAGCTGTGCTGGGGGAGGGGTCAGAGAGTAACCAGGCGTGTGTGCGCTGTAGGAGGAGCTGGAAGAGCGGCAGCAGTTCGACAGCCTTCTGGAGTCACTGGAGAGACACCTGGAGGAGTGGGAGGAGAGGCTGAAGCACGTCCCTCCACACGGGGACACCACCAAGGTAGGGCACCAGTCGAGCTGACGCTCCCAGTAGGAACGCATGGAGGGGCCGTGAGGGAGTGTTGTCTTAAAGAGAGGCTGTGATCTTGTGTGTCCCAGTGTGAGCTGTTGGAGCTGGCCGGCCTCTCTCCTGACCTGGAGGTGCTGAACGAGTTGAGCTTCAGGGTGACCCTGAGCGAGGCCGCCTCTCAGAGGCTGCAGAGCCTCAACAGGAGCTGGGCTCAGGCCTCTGGCCGTGCTGTAGAGGCCTGCAGGTGAGGCTCCTAGGCTCTGGAGGAAGTTTGTGTGTTTCTGTGGAAAGGGTGGAAAATGACGTGTGTGTGTGTGTCAGTGAGTTGCAGACGGAGGCGCTGAGTCACCAGAGTTTCGAGCAGAAGTGTGAGAGCTGGATGTTGTTCCTCCAGAGCATGGAGGACAGTCTGGCTGTGGACCTGGCCAGCACCTACACAGGCCTGAGAGAACAGCTACGCGTTCATCAGGTGAACACACACACACACACATACACACACACAGACACACACACACATATACACAGACCCAAACACATCCAACACTCACACTGACCCGTTTGTGACGGTCCCAGAGGTTCCAGGTGGAGCTGTCCATCGGCCACCAGATCCTGCACTCTGTCATCAGCGAGGCCCTCCGCCTGCTGCAGAGAGGAGAGGTGGAGGACAGGTACGCAGCCATCCTGGTTCACGCTCACTCAAGACTGCCCCTCACTCCTCCTCAAATCCATGGTTACTGCTCCACCCTGACTAGACGTAGGCCGCCATCCTGCACCCACCCTGCCAGTCGCCCTCACGTTGGGGGGTTTTGTGGTCCCTGTTCCCAGGAGTGACTTCATCCTGAGGCTGGCCCAGCTGAGGGGACACTGGCAGGGGGCGGTGCAGCGGGTGGCCCAGCGGCGTGCCCTGGTGGAGGGGCTGGTCAAACACTGGCACCTCTACAGACGCAACCTGAAGAAGCTGCAGAGCTTCCTGGCCGACGCCCACACCCTCCTCCGCCCCACTGGCCCCGCCCACTGCAGCGTGCTGCACCTGCGATGCTCAATGGAAGACATCAAGGTGAGTGGAGACAGACAGACAGACAGACAGACAGACAGACAGACAGACAGACAGACAGACAGACAGACAGACAGACAGACAGACAGACAGACAGACAGGGGAAAGAGATTACTGTAACAACAGACTGTTGACTATACTAGTGTCTAAACTGAAACAACACGACTTTGAGAATTTGAGACTTACAGCTATTAAACTGCCAGTAAACACAACAGCCTACCCTTCATAAATACATTTTCCTGACCCCCTGAACCCTTGTCTCTGACCCCTGACCCCTTGTCTCTGACCCCTGACCCCTTGTCTCTGAGCAGCACACTGAGCTGCTGTTCCAGAGGTACCAGTGCAGCTACATCCACACCATGGAGCTGGGCCGACAGCTGTTCTCCCTGGGGGACGGAGACACCCAGAGCCAGCTGCAGGCGGAGCTGGCCACCCTGCAGGAGGACTGGGAGACCCTGCAAGGCATGCTGGGAAAGAGGAAGGACCTCACTGACACCATCGTTCAGGTTCGGTCCACTTGTTTGTTTGTTTGTTTTATAAAGTGGTGTGTAGCTTAGAGGTTAAAGCACTTGCCTACAGATCAGAAGTTGCAGGTTCCTTTCGTTTCAGATAGAAGTCCCTCCTAACTACATTTACTGAAAGACACTTATCTTTGCATATATTTGCGCTACCCTTGGATATTTAATCCTGTGTGAAACACAAAGCCTTAAATGGATCACTCCATGGATCAGGGTTGAGAGGAAGTTGTGTAATCAATACAGAGTAACTTGATATGTTTTGTTAAAAGGGCAGCGCTTTGAGTGTCCAGCTCTGTGTTCCCTTCCTGTGTCTCTCCCGGTGAGGGCTAATGACTAGTCCAGGTGAGCCGGCAGGTTTGGGATGTGTGAAGGACACATTCTCACCTGCAAGGTCTGTCCTGCGGGCTACTGTATACAAGCTCTGCCGTAACCAAAGTGCAGCGTTTCAGGTCCTTGCAAATGCTATTGTTCCCTCAGTCCCCTGCTGGATCTCCCTCCCCTCCCCTCTCCACCCCTCCCCTCCCCTCTCCACCCCTCCCCTCCCCTCCCCTCTCCACCCCTCCCCTCCCCTCGCCTGCTGCAGCAGCTCTCAGCCCCCAGCGTCCTCTCCTCAGCCTGCCTTCCACCCTGAGAGGGATGTGAGACCTGCGGGTACACACCGCTCAGCCCCCTGACCCACATTTAGCCTTCCTTCACCAAACCTCCCGTGTCCTCCCAGCACGCTCACCCCAGGACCCGAGCCTCTGGCGGGGCGAGCCTGGGCACTTAACAGAGCCCACAGTTCACCGGGTGAATTGCTGGTTCATTTGAAACACAATGGAAAGACCCCAGCGCCTCTGTTTAGTGAGTGAATATAGAGGTTGAGGAAAGAACACAGGTCCCTTTCATCATCTGAAGTTTAATGAGAAGTGCTGTAAGTAGGTGAGTAACAAATAGGTGGTAGCCTACCTTCAGCTGCCTGTGGCTTATTCTCTGAGAGGTTGTAAGTGGGCTGAGGGGTTAACAGCTTAGTTTCTCCTGGATGTAGGAGGACTAAAAGGCAGTTAGCTCGCATGACTCTCTCTCCATCAGAATGCTGCACCAGAGTCCATCTGGTGGGGCTGAGCATCCAACAGCAGATGCTGTGTACCCAGCATCGCTAATGATCTGGCATCCAGCCTCTAGAAGAATACACTGGATGTCTCTCAGGGTGTCTGAGCCAGACTTTAATGTGATCAAAGGCATCTACGTGCATTAAGGGGCTTTACAGAGCCAATGACAAATTGGGCCTGGGTGTGGTTTTGCAGAGGCAGGGTGCAGAGACAGGGTGAAGAGGCAGGGTGAAGAGGCAGGGATGAAGGGAGACTGTGGAGCTGGGTTGGGCAGCTTAGTGGAAGTCTGTCTGGGTTTTAGTGCTCAGATCTCGTTCCTCCCTTCTCCCCCTGGTCTCTCCCTGCCCCTGGTCTCTCCCTGCCCCTGGTCTCTCCCTGCCCCCTGGTCTCTCCCTGCCCCTGGTCTCTCCCTGCCCCTGGTCGCTCCTAGTTCCACCTGGCCTCTCTTCTCCAACCCCTAATCAGCAGAACGTCCCTGCTCTGATAACATTCAAGGGAAAGAAGAGGTCTACTCTACTCATCTACATGACTGATAACGTTATGTTGGCACATTTGTCTACTCTCTTTATCACTCCAGCTAATGGAGCTGTTTTAATAGGTCAATAAATGTTTGTGTGTTTGCTCAGTTTGATATATTTTCTCGGTTTTTCTTTTGGGTGTAGTTCCCATCGTTGTGTCATTTTATGTTCTCCTCCGTCTATTTTATGATCGTTTTTTTTCTTCTTAGAATTGGGAGAGCTGTGAGGCTGGACTGGGCAACAGCGTTCAAGAGCTGAAGAACATAAAGACTAGACTGAACCAATCACTCCCAGAACATCTTGACCAAATTCCAGGCACAGAGCAACACACCAAGGTGACAGACCAACTCCGTGCTCACCTCACTGCTTGTTGCCTGAGTACAACATACTGCATTGCTTTTCTCACACAAAGGACAGGCCAATCAGCCACAACGGGGTGTGTATCATCATCATTAATCAACAAATACTTTGTTATGTTTCTACTCTGTTAGGGTTAAGCTACGATATCCTTGTAGTCATTGTCATTGATAATTAAATCATCTATTTAACTGTGGCGTGTGAGGAAAATCTAAGTTTGCGTGAGCAGTACTGTAACGTATCAATAGAACAAAAGGCCCCACTGGAGACAAACAAGCAGCAAGCTTTCAGTCACTCTAAAGCAAATCTCAAACAGATCCTATATCTGTTAGCCCACGATAGCGCAGCCAAAACAGCCAACAGGTTTGGCTTTTCAACTCATCCCTCCATCATGGCTTTATCTCCTCCCTCTTTGCCTCCCCTCCCCCAATCCCCTCCCCCAATCCCCTCCCTCCCCCGGTCCGAGCCAGCCTGCTGCAGCCTTTAATCCTCTTCTGGGGCGGGGACAGAGAGAGAAAGAGAGAGGACACGGGCGTGAGGGGCAGGGCAGATGGAGAAAGGGCAGAGTGGAGTTGAGAGGATTGGAGTGAGAGGAGGGGCTCTGACCGCCGCTGTGCTGTGTTATGGTATGCAGGAGGCTGAGGACTCCCTGGACGACTGGGCCCAGAGCCTGACGGAGCTGGCCACCATGAAGACTGACCTGTCCCAGTACATCATCGCTGACGACGTCCTGCTGCTCCAGGAGCAGGTGGAGAACCTGCACTGCCAGTGGGACGAGCTGTGTCTCAAGGTAGGGACCCACGGGTCTGGGAACAGGCCGGGCTGGAAAAGGTCCCGGCTCGGGGATGAGAGATCAGTGTCACTGCAGGCAGCAGGAGCTGAACCGAGTAGTTGTGTGTCTGTTTGGGTGTGCTTTGTGTTTGTTGGGCTGTGAGCGATTTGACATTCCTGTTAACCCAGCTGCCTGAAGACAGAAAGACAGCCAGTTGGCACAAGATGAAATTCAATTTTTATATTGAATCAGAACTTGTTTTGGGAGAGCAACAGATTGTCAGCTGATTAGTTTTTGGTGGATTAAGGTCATGTATCCAGCGAGTCAGTGTAGAAAAAAAGTACAAAGAAGAAGTAGGTAAATAACTTTTCTATTCTTTAATATGGTGTCTGTTGGTATTTGATCAGCTTGGTTTGGTGATATTATGTATGGGTTTCATCATGGCAGGTGGTGGGGTAGTTGTGTGAACAGATGGTGTTGGGAGAAAATTAGTTCAGGCCTTTAGGAAGCAGGCCTTTTGTAATGGCCAGTCTGCCGTCAGGGAACTGGGGTTGCCATGGAAATCATAATAGCTTTCACTTTTTCAGTTGAGTGTGTGAAGGGGCAAAACTCCAGCTAGAGTTTTGGCAAAATTGGGGCAGTCACTTCAGTAACATTGGGCCTTAACTTTCAGAGATAGAGGTGGAACTGTTTCTGTCTACAGTAGCCTATATATAGATACAAAATATAGGCTAGGCTATATATTTCCATGGCTTTTGGGTGGTGGTAAGAAGGTTGAGGATGTAACTGACCTGTGTAAAGTGTGTTTAGTCTCAAACCAGCTCTCCCTGATAGGGATGCTCATCATAATTAACCATTTACTGACAATACTTTACAGTTTAATACTGTCGGTTAAACCAAAGCCATTTTTGCACCTCTATCTATTGACAAAAGTCGTATCTAACGACAAATCTAGCGACTTTCTGCTAGGCCTACTTTGACAAATCTCAGTTTTCATTGTTGAGCAGCAGCAAAATAACTGTAGAAAACATTTGTTGTATTGTTTTTTAATTAGTTATTTTATGAGTCACAGTCCATTCTAGGCTACATTTTTTTATCTTGTTGGTTAAAGATTAGGCCTAATGGTCGACCATTAGGCCTGTCTTGTTAACGATCGTTAATAAGCGTTGGTTATCAGTCAAATACATTTGCATCCCTAGTCCCTGAGTTTTAGGAGCAGACAAGATTTTGTTGTCATTAAATATATCAATATCTAAGATATAAAAAATATCTTAACTTCAAGCGTCAAAATATGGAACTAACTCTGACTTTGTTGACGCATGTTTGAAGTAAGAGTTACGATATTTGAACTATTTTCATCACGTCGGTTCCCTCAGGTGTCGCTGCGTAAACAGGAGATTGCCGACCGCCTCAACGCCTGGATCATCTTCAACGAAAAGAACAAGGAGCTTTGCGAATGGCTGACACAGATGGAAAACAAGGTGTCCCACAACACGGATCTCAGCATCGAGGAGATGGTGGAGAAGCTGAAGAAGGTAGGAGGCCGTGCAGAACAAACATACACAAACCAGCTGGAATATCTGAATTACTTTATCCGCCAAATGTACAATATACTGTACTCAGGAATTTGATTTGATGATACACGCGGAGTGAGGTTTGTTTAACCCCCCAGATACGATATGTTTAGTTTATTTTTGGTTGCTTTGTGTATGAGACTGGGGGGGGGGGGGGGGGGATGATCTTGTGAATTCACTACTTATTACATTTGATTGCATTTGTGCTTTTATAGCCTTAGACCTGGCCCAGTTTCTGAGAACCTAAATCATTCTTGATTAGATCATTTTCTAGTTGACGACTTGTTGACAGGATTTTGTCACATAGCCATGATAGTCACACCAGTGATGGGGCTTCCTCTCTTTGACCTACTGTTTTAAAATAACTAGGTAGGCATGCGAACACAGGGAAACCTGTATTCTACAAGTGGCCCAGGCTCCAGCCTGAACTTGTGGGGGTTTCTGTCCAATGTTCTGACTAGAAGAAACTAGGAGGAGGTGTGTCTTCTGAACTCCCCTGTCTGGGAACAGCTGTTTCAGTCTCAGCAGGCCCATGTCGTTCTGTTTTGTGGAGCGCAAAGCCTTTTGTTTGTGAGTGTGAATGTGTGCGTGGGTGTGAATGTGCACGTGTGGGTGTCTCTGTGTGTGTGTGCGTGTGTGAGGTGAGGTGAGGAAAAGGCTCTGGTATGCCGAATGTACAGCCTGTGAAAGGCCCGCGTTCTTTAAGCCATTCAGCACCATATCTGACATCACGCTGTCGACTCCCTCCCCCGCCTCTGTCCCCTCTCCTCTCTCCCACCTCACTCACCAGGACTGCATGGAGGAGATCAACCTCTTCAGCGAGAACAAGACGCACCTGAAACAGCTGGGGGAGCAGCTGATGACCGCCAGCAACAAGACCAAGGAGACGGAGATCAACGACAAGCTGAAGGACGTCAACGATCGCTGGCAGCACTTGTTTGACCACATAGAGGCCAGGTACGGCAGCCCTACCACCATCCGCGAACCTCTTCTAACTTTCGTTAAACTCCGATAGCTCCACCCCAATATTTTGTTGTCGTTCAATCGGTCACAACCGTCACAACCGACCGTGTGTCCGCACCCTTGCGGTGGCGTCCATGTTGGATTGGGTTAGCTAAACACAGCCAGAGTGGAAGGCTCCACTCGATATGGGAAGCCCCTGAAAGAGGTGGGTTCTGGGGGTTGACAGGGTACATCTGCTGCTGATAATGTTCCCAGCCTGGAGATTATAGCTGTGCGAGGCTCAGAGCTATTAATCCATAAAAGCAAATCCCAGTCCAACACAGAGGACCTATGACAGACCTATGCAGACTGACCTCTCGTGTATTACGCCACGATGCAGTATGATGGGTCAGTGCGGGCGTTGGTTTTAAACAATGTCTGGAGAAGAGCCCAAACACAAGCTAATCACCTACAGGGTTGTTTAACCTGCGCTGAGTCACAACAACTAAAACGATGAGTAACAGTATCCAGACATGGATTAGAAATATCCTTGCTATAGTTTGAGGGGTTGTTAAGTTGAAAGTGCTTTGGCATGGTTGTCGTCCTGCCTGATGTTGCTCCCGCTAACAAGGCTGCTGTCTGCAGAGGTCCATGAGGCATATTCTAATTCAGACCACTTATGAGATATTGTTTGCTCTGGGTTCTGATCATTATTTTCTACATTCTCCGAACTACGTTCTGTTTACTGATGTTCCCAAATGCACACTGTTCTCAAAATAAAGACCGGCACTAACAACACAGAATGCACTGAAAGGTTTTCAGACGGGGTGAACCAGTCTAGAAGTTTTGTTACGCTTATGGCAAACGGTTGGTTTGCCTGTATGTTTTTCATGTGAGTGGTGGAGACCCTGTGGCAGAGTTCAGTATCTCTAAAGTCCTGTGTCTGTTTGCTTTTTCCTCTCAGCAAGAACAACCCTGTGAACCCAAGTGTTTTGTCGCCAGACGGACAACCAAGTTGTTGAGATGTGTTGACTTATCCTCCACAGTAATGACTGACTTAGAGGCTGTCATGTCTGACTTACAGGCAGTAATGACTGACTTAGAGGCTGTAATGACTGACTTAGAGGCAGTAATGACTGACTTAGAGGGACATTTGGGGGTTTCTCTCTCCTCTCTCCCTCTCTTAGCAGCTGGTACTGGTCTCTCTGTCTCTTGTTTCTGATCTCTCTGTTGGCGACAAGGTGAAGAGGGAGTGGCCGTCTGAGTGACAGGCTGGGGTGTGATTGACAGGTCTCTGTGCTTGAGCAACAGATACTGTCGTTTAGACCAGGGTCTATTCATTGTTACAACTCCTTTCCCATGACAGGTCTATCCCTCTTATGAGCTGGCTCTCTGACACAATGTGCTGGTTGGTTTGGAAAATGCTCCCATCCTGACCTCCCTCCCCCCTGCCTCCCTCTCTCCCTCCCTCTCTCTCTCCCTCTCTCCCTCTCTCCCTCTCTCCCTCCCCCCCCCCTCTCCCTCCCCCCCTGCCTCCCTCCCTCCCCCCCTGCCTCCCTCTCTCCCTCCCTCTCTCTCTCCCTCTCTCCCTCTCTGCCTCTCTCCCTCCCCCCCCCTCTCCCTCCCCCCCTGCCTCCCTCCCTCCTGTCAGCTTTGCATCCCAGCAGCCAGTCATCCAGGGTTCCCTGTAATCCTGCCTGTGTTCAGGGTGGTAAGCTGCCCTCTCCCAGTAAGGAAACAACCGGCCTTTAGTCTGTGACCATGTTAATGCAAGCTGTACACGCATATTTCTATCTCAATCGTTTGGATTTGAACCCCTTCTCTCTCCATCAGTGGTCTTAAGGCTGGCGTATGGTACCAGCCCTCTTCAGATCGTTCACAGGGCAGTTCGGAATGTCCATTTTTGGAAGACTGAGAGGGCGGATGTGTAGAGGAGGGCAGAGCAGAGGCGGTTGTGGGCCGACAGTCAACAGTTGTCAGGGAGGATGGTGTCTGGGGCGTTGGGTGGGCGTGCAGCCCAGTGTGTGCTGAGGGAGACGCAGGGAGAGTGCTGGCAGGGGGGGGATTAGGTGCGTTGACACTGCCTCCACAGCAGCTTTTGTCCCCCAAAGTAAACTGGGTGCTTCGTCACTCTGTCCAGCGGCTGCCATCTGCTGACTCCAGCCATTGTGCCATCACCCCCCCCCCTCCCAATCACCCCCCGCCCCCCCCCCCCCCGGCCCACAGACATGGTCAGACCCAGGGCTCCAAGGCCCCTGCACTCTGCACCATTGTCTAGGGGGGAGCAGGCATGAGGCAGATGTTTTGATAAAACAACCCCCTCTCCACCCCCTCCACCCCTCTCCTCTCCACTACCCCACCCTTCCCCCCCCTCTCCTCTCCACTACCCCCCCTCTCCTCACCCCCATGGCCTGGAGTTCGCTCGCAAATCTACTTCTTTTGTTGAAGACTGAGGAGAAAAGGATTTTATATACATCTCTTGTTTTGTGAGGTGTTCATGTGAAGTACTGAAGTGGATTGTGTTTTCTTGAGTGGGAGAGTGATTGTAAAAAAAAAAAAATGGGAACTTTGTCATTTAGTTTTTTGTGTAGTTGAAGTTCTGGTTGTCATGGCAATGCCATGTCTCTCACAAAAACTCACACAGGCATAGCTTGTCGCTCGTTCCGTTGCCATGGGGACGAATGAAGTTGGGAGGAGAGGGTGTGAGCTGGAGTCGTCAGTTGGAGAGTGTCGAGATGGAGAGAGCGAGAGTGTCTCTTTGTGCAGAATAACTGACTTTCCAGGATTCAATTAACACCTTTTTCAACGTTGAAGCTCTGGAGTTATTAACATAACAGTAAGAGAAAGGGGGGTGTACATGCTAAGTGCTGCTCAGTTCTTTGCGGCAGACCAAACGGTGACAACACTTGTTGAAGGGTTGGGTCCCCAGGGGGCCAGCTGTCAGGCAGCAGCCCAGGACCCTAACCCAGGACTGACGAGGTGCCCTTCCAGCCTGTACTACCCTCAGGGCCACACCTGCTTTAATGGGCCTGGGCTCTAATCCCCCCTCACTGGCCTTCAGGTGACCAGGTGACCCCCCCACCCACCCCCCCACCCCCATTCCATCCCATCCCACACACCCATTTACACCCCCCCAACTAAATATCAGATGTGCTGTGTTATTGTGGTAAACACCACAGAACCTCCCTAAAGAGCCAAACTGGGTCACAGCACATGCTGCCTGACAGAACATCCTCAGGTGACCCTGCGCGTAGACAGCATGGCTGCTGCCTCAGTATGGCTGCTGCCTCAGTATGGCTGCTGCCTCAGTATGGCTGCTGCCTCAGCATGGCTGCTGCCTCAGTATGGCTGCTGCCTCAGTATGGCTGCTGCCTCAGCATGGCTGCTGCCTCAGTATGGCTGCTGCCTTAGTATGGCTGCTGCCTCAGTATGGCTGCTGCCTCAGCATGGCTGCTGTCTCAGCATGGCTGCTGTCTCAGCATGGCTGCTGCCTCAGCATGGCTGCTGCCTCAGCCCTGCTCCAGCGTGGAAGCTGTGAGCTGGAGCCGTCTGAGGGGGAGGGGGGGCACGGGGAGGACTGGGGGTGGAGGGGAGGGGCTGAGAGCGGAGCGTGTGGCAGGCAGAGCGGGGGAGCACGCTCGCTGACGGCCGAACCGCCATGAAGTAGCCCTCCTCACCAGCCCGTGAGTACCTCTCTCTGTCTCTCTCTCCCCCTGGTCCTCACCCTCCTCACCAGCCCGTGAGTACCTCTCTCTGTCTCTCTCTCCCCCTGGTCCTCACCCTCCTGCCACCCAGCTCAGCCGGGTGAGAGGGGGAGCAGAGAGGACGCCTCGTTCAGTGTGTGTGTGTGTGTGTGTGTGTCAGGGAGAGAGGGAGAGATGGTGAGCAAGAGAGAGGGGGGGAAGGGCTGGGCTTGATCGCTGCGTGCATGTAGCAGCGTCTTCCATTCATGGCTGTGTGTCTCTTTGCATGCTACGGTGTCAGCTTCGTGGTGGGTTTGCGCCCTGTTCACGTCGTGGGCTGTGAGACTTGGTGTGTCTCGGTACGATGTGATGGTGTACGCATCCATGCTGTCTCCTCCTCCTCCTCCGCATGCCACACACTCTCAGGAACACACACCACCTAGGATCTCACTGAACGGCTCTCTGATGAAGACAATTACCCAGCCCAAAATAGACAAGCCAGCGCGTCTGTGTGTTTGGCTCTGCGATTGCAGATCGCTTTCAGTATCCGACACCGTGTCTTGTTCACACTGGAGGAAGGACCAATAGGATGCATCGTGCTGTTCACAGATCCGCTTGTTGCTGGTTTAGCTTTGGTGTTCCGTATGTCTAGCTGAAGACCAGGAGCAAACACCAGTCACCTTGACAACCGGGGTGTCAGTCTATCTACACACTCTGCAGTGACGTAGCAGCATGAACGTGAATCAGACAGTTCATGTGTAAACACACACGTACACACGTACACACGCAAATGGGTTGATTTGTGGGAGCTGTCAGTGGAGTGTTCTATGTTAGGTCACATGACTGTGGAATGCTACATTGTATTGTTGTCCGTGCGTTCTGGAGAACACACCTATGCGGGTCGTTGGCCGGTTAGTCAAGCTGGAATGCCGGTTCTGTTTCACATTCTTCCTGCGACGTCATTTAGAAGGGCAGGCTGATGTAGGTCACTTCTGCTCCCAGCATGCATTGCGCTAGTGGCTCCCCCCGCTCTTGTGTCGGTGAGAATGAGAACTATGATAATCACATAGTGTGAAGACCAAAGGATGCGTTTTAGGGGAACGATGGCAGAGTTTTGGCAGTATGACCTCTCATTCGTCATGGTTACGTCAGCTGTTCAAAGCTGTCGCGTTGTGAGGTTTAGCTGAGCTCGTATGCTTCGGGACATCACAGAATCGCAGTCAAACATTCCACTGAAAGGGGAAGCATGTGCTGTATACATTCAGTGTGACCTACTGTCGCAGCCCTGTCTCCTCTAGAACATTCCACAGGTCAAATAGGAGAGGAAGGGTGAGGTTAAAGCCACAGCCGATGACATCACGGATGGGGGGGCGGGGATCTGGCCCCCTGATTGGCTGACGGGCTGCTGTGTTTGTGCCCCTGCAGGGGATCTGGCCCCCTGATTGGCTGACGGGCTGCTGTGTTTGTGCCCCTGCAGGGGATCTGGCCCCCTGATTGGCTGACGGGTTGCTGTGTTTGTGTCCCCACAGGGGATCTGGCCCCCTGATTGGCTGACGGGCTGCTGTGTTTGTGTCCCCACAGGGGATCTGGCCCCCTTATTGGCTGACGGGCTGCTGTGTTTCTGTCCCTGCAGGGTGAGGAAGCTGAGAGAGACCCTGGTGACGGTGCAGCAGCTTGACAAGAACATGAGCAACCTGCGGACCTGGCTGTCCCGTGTGGAGTCCCAGCTCAACAAGCCCGTGGTCTACAGCGTCTGCCACAGCGACGAGATCCACAAGAAGCTGGCAGAGCTGCAGGTACGGTCAGAGGCACGACCAGGAGCGCGTGCCTGCTCCAAGTTCCGTCAGTTTTTATGCGTTCTTGGCCCCGTTTGTAAGTGAAGCGTGACAGGAAAGGTATAGAGAGAGAAGGATAGGCATGCAGCAAAGGGCCCGGGGCCGGATTCGAACCCAGGCCTCAGCCGAAATGGAAAGCTCACTTATCCAGTGAGCTCCTGGAGTGCCCCATACCTGTTCTTCTTCTGTGGTTCTGTGGGGAACTGAGAGAACACGTTGGCAACGGGTCTGATTGAAGCAGAAGACTTAAGTGATTTCTGGACATCCGAGCGCTGCACCGTAATAGAAGCCCCAGCAGGGTGCGGAGAGCAGGGGCTGTTAGGAGACTCACATCAGGCTGAGAGGGTTCCCGACGTGTGCTGATGTGAAAGCCAGGGCGTGGAAAAGCTCCGAGTGTACAGAGAAATGGACTTTAGCATTTCTAGTCCACCCACTCACCACAGAGAGAGGATGAGAACGGAGGAGAGAAAGAGAGCGAGACGGGCCAAGGGCTTCATACCTGCTTCTGTAGCAGAGCAGAGTCTGCTCCTGTCATTAAAGAGGACGGAGAGCTCTGAAAGTGGAGAAAAGGGCTCTGGCAAGACTGAGCTCTAAGTTGCCGGTGCAACAACTAAAGTAGCAGCTCTAGAAAACCTTTCCTTCTATGTTCTCGTGTAGGTGCTCCAAGAACCTTGAAGAACTGAGAACTGATAGTGTGTGTGTGTGTGTAGGACCTGCAGAGGGACATTGAGCAGCACACAGAGGGGGTGGCGTCGGTGTTGACCCTGTGTGACGTGCTGCTCCACGATGCAGACGCCTGTGGGAGTGACACAGAGAGCGACTCCATCCAGCAGACCAGCCGCAGCCTGGACCGCCGCTGGAGGAACATCTGTGCCATGTCCATGGAGAGGAGGATGAAGTGAGGGACACACCAACACACACACACACAAACACACACACACAAACACCAGCATACACATACAAACACCAACACACACACAGGAGACCTGGATGCAGACACACCGCATATTGCTCACAAGTTGTTCCCCGTTAACGTGATTTATTGACGTTTTTTTGTTAAATTGTTTATTTTGAATTTCTTATGGATGTTATTTTGTTCCTTTGCTCTTCTTTGCTGTGCTTCCTTTCCTCCTCCTTCCACTCCTCCTCCTTCTCCTCTCTTCCTTCCTCTCCTTCCTCTCCTCCTTCTCCTCCTTCCTGTCAGGATTGAGGAGACATGGCGACTGTGGTGTAAGTTCATGGACGACTACTCGCGCTTCGAGGACTGGCTGAGGACGGCGGAGCGCACGGCTGCCAACCCGGCCTCCTCCGAGGTCCTCTACACCAGCGCCAAGGAGGAGCTCAAGAAGTTTGAGGTCCGCTAAGTCACCCACATGACGTCAACACAGAACACTCTCAGTTCCATTTGTTCATCCAGGGCTACACTAGTGTTTCTGTCATTCGTATGATGGTGGTGGGGTTGAGACTGCCCACAGAAGAAGTTTTTGGTCCGGCAGTATGGATTACTAAAAGAGATTAGACTGGTTAATCTGAGCTCTGCTGAAGTCCTCCATTGTTGCCTCACCCTAAATGATATCCATCTTTATGTAGCTATACACTGCTTTAAAATAATCAAATAAACCAGTTTGGTGAGAGTCCTTACATTCTTGCTGTCTCCTCCCCCCCCCCCCCCCCCTCCTCCGCCCCCCCCCCCTCCTCCCTGCCTCCCCCCCCCCCCCCCCCCCCCCCCGCAGGCCTTCCAGAGGCAGGTCCACGAGCGTCTGACCCAGCTGGAGCTGGTCAACAAGCAGTACCGCCGCCTGGCCAGGGAGAACCGCACCGACGCAGCCAGCAAGCTCAAGGTCATGGTCCACGAAGGGAACCAGCGCTGGGACAGCCTGCAGAAGAGGGTGGCCGCCATTCTCCGCAGACTGAAGGTGAGAGGGCAGGGTTAGAGGTCAAGGGTCAGGGTGTTACTATACTGTGGCATCTACTGTACATTTAACAAGACTCTGGATTCACTATTGGCAAGACAAACTCTAGTTGGAAAGGGGGTCATTCCGGTCAAGGGATCATCCTGTATTGTTTCTCTCACAGGCATGTTGTAGTTTGTAGATCCTCTTGAGGATAAAGGGTTAGGTCTGCCAGCTATTCTTAGTGTGGATGTCAGCTGTGAGGGTTGGAAGCTGTAAGCTGGAGAGGAGAACTCCAGCAGCAGGTCTGGTCTCTGCCTGTAGTGGCAGCAGTGCTCCTGAAGAGGGCGCTGGTCTGGGGGGTCAGATAAGGAGGCTGTAGTGTGGATTGCTGAGTTTCTCCTTGGGGCTGATCAGCTAAGCCCTGGTGTATTAAGGTCATTTCCCAGACGGTGACCAAGCAAGACGAGTCACGTTGCTAAGCAGCCGTTTCCGTTAGAGACGTGTGGCCCACACCAGAAGAGGGATATTTCAGTCGCTGTTTTGAGATCAGAGTTAATCAAAGAATTCCACAGTCCTGATCAGATAGAGTCAGTCTGCAGGTGGCATCTGTCCTTTGTAGCCCCTCCTGTCAGAGAATGTCATACTAACCACTGGCCCCTGCACCACAAAACAAAGACATTCACATTGATGTAATTTAAATTGATGGAACCATTCAAAAAAAAATATACGGAATGATTGGAATGCACCAGTGTGTCACGAAAGAAGGTCATGTTTAGCATGTTGTCACCCTGGTCCCTGTGTTTCCCCAGCACTTCACCTCTCAGAGGGAGGACTTTGAAGGCACGCGCGAGGCCATCCTGGTCTGGCTGACTGAGATGGACCTCCAGCTCACCAACGTGGAGCACTTCTCCCAGAGCGACATCGAGGACAAGATGAGGCAGCTCAACGTAAGCTCTGCCATGCCCCTTCACCCCTAGTCTAACCGGGCTGCTCTTCTGCTCATAGCCAGACCCTGCTACCAGCGTACAGCGGGGCTCTGAACTGTGTGTGAACGCTCCTGAAGGTGTGCCGACGCCAGAGTGTGTTTACTGGCTGCTGACGCTCTCCCTCGCTCTCCCTCGCTCTCCCTCGCTCTCCCTCGCTCTGTCTCGCTCTCCCTCGCTCTCCCTCGCTCTCCCTCGCTCTCCCTCGCTCTCCCTCGCTCTCCCTCGCTCTGTCTCGCTCTCCCTCGCTCTCTCTCGCTCTCCCTCGCTCTGTCTCGCTCTCCCTCGCTCTGTCTCGCTCTCCCTCGCTCTCCCTCGCTCTGTCTCGCTCTCCCTCGCTCTCCCTCGCTCTCCCTCGCTCTCCCTCGCTCTCTCTCGCTCTCCCTCGCTCTCACTCGCTCTCTGTCGCTCTCTCTCGCTTTCACTCGCTCTCCCTCGCTCTCTCTCGCTCTCCCTCGCTCTCTCTCGCTCTCTCTCGCTCTCCCTCGCTCTCTCTCGCTCTCCCTCGCTCTCCCTCGCTCTCTCTCGCTCTCCCTCGCTCTCACTCGCTCTCTGTCGCTCTCTCTCGCTTTCACTCGCTCTCCCTCGCTCTCTCTCGCTCTCCCTCGCTCTCCCTCGCTCTCTCTCGCTCTCCCTCGCTCTCTCTCGCTCTCCCTCGCTCTCTCTCGCTCTCCCTCGCTCTCTCTCGCTCTCCCTCGCTCTCACTCGCTCTCCCTCGCTCTCCCTCGCTCTCTCTCGCTCTCCCTCGCTCTCCCTCGCTCTCTCTCGCTCTCTCTCGCTCTCCCTCGCTCTCCCTCGCTCTCCCTCGCTCTCCCTCGCTCTGTCTCGCTCTCCCTCGCTCTCCCTCGCTCTCCCTCGCTCTCTCTCGCTCTCACTCGCTCTCTCTCGCTCTCTCTCGCTTTCACTCGCTCTCCCTCGCTCTCTCTCGCTCTCCCTCGCTCTCTCTCGCTCTCTCTCGCTCTCCCTCGCTCTCTCTCGCTCTCCCTCGCTCTCCCTCGCTCTCTCTCGCTCTCACTCGCTCTCTGTCGCTCTCTCTCGCTTTCACTCGCTCTCCCTCGCTCTCTCTCGCTCTCCCTCGCTCTCCCTCGCTCTCTCTCGCTCTCTCTCGCTCTCTCTCGCTCTCCCTCGCTCTCCCTCGCTCTCCCTCGCTCTCTCTCGCTCTCCCTCGCTCTCTCTCGCTCTCCCTCGCTCTCACTCGCTCTCCCTCGCTCTCCCTCGCTCTCTCTCGCTCTCCCTCGCTCTCCCTCGCTCTCACTCGCTCTCCCTCGCTCTCTCTCGCTCTCCCTCGCTCTCCCTCGCTCTCTCTCGCTCTCCCTCGCTCTCCCTCGCTCTCCCTCGCTCTCTCTCGCTCTCACTCGCTCTCTCTCGCTCTCTCTCGCTTTCACTCGCTCTCTCTCGCTCTCCCTCGCTCTCTCTCGCTCTCTCTCGCTCTCCCTCGCTCTCTCTCGCTCTCACTCGCTCTCTGTCGCTCTCTCTCGCTTTCACTCGCTCTCCCTCGCTCTCTCTCGCTCTCCCTCGCTCTCCCTCGCTCTCTCTCGCTCTCTCTCGCTCTCCCTCGCTCTCTCTCGCTCTCCCTCGCTCTCACTCGCTCTCTGTCGCTCTCTCTCGCTTTCACTCGCTCTCCCTCGCTCTCTCTCGCTCTCCCTCGCTCTCTCTCGCTCTCCCTCGCTCTCCCTCGCTCTCTCTCGCTCTCCCTCGCTCTCCCTCGCTCTCTCTCGCTCTCCCTCGCTCTCCCTCGCTCTCTCTCGCTCTCTCTCGCTCTCACTCGCTCTCTCTCGCTCTCTCTCGCTTTCACTCGCTCTCCCTCGCTCTCCGTCGCTCTCCCTCGCCACCGCAGGGCTTCCAGCAGGAGATCACGCTGAACACCAACAAGATCGACGCCCTCATCGTGTTCGGGGAGGTCCTGATCCAGAAGAGTGCGCCGCTGGACGCCGTGCTGATTGAGGACGAGCTGGAGGAGCTGCACTCATACTGCCAGGAGGTGTTTGGCAGGGTGGCCCGCTTCCACCACCGCCTCACCAACAGACAGGTCAGTCTCACGCCGCTACGTTTACCTTTTAGTCATTTAGAAGACGCTCTTATCCAGAGTGACTTAGAGTAAGTACAGGGACATTCCCCCCGAGGTAAGTAGGGTGAAGTGCCTTGCCCAAGGACACAAGCTCAAGGGTGGAGCTCAGTGGTAGAGCATTGGACTGCAGATCAAAGGTTCAAATTCCGACCGTGGGCCGTTTTGGGTAGAGGCGTCTGCTGCTACAGGAATGCATGGTTATTCTCCAGCATGGTGTCGAGCTCACCTGGTCAACCTTTCAGACTCCACCTGTTATTCAGCCATACAAAGTGAAATCAAGTTGTCATACCGATGAGATTTATATCTAAATAGCAGTTATAAATCGAATTAGCAACATGTGTTTGATGTTGTTTATTGAGAGCTTGTTTCCTGCCCAGGTCCTCGATGACGAGAGAGACCTGTCTGACCGCGACACAGACCTGGAGGACTCGGGAGAGCTGCCCGGAGGGTCCTGGAGGGAGGAGGAGGACGATGATGAGGAGAAGGAGGAAGACGAGGGCTCCGTGGGGGTGGAGTCAGCGTGCCGGCAGGGGGTGTGTCACCTGCTGGCCCCGCCCCTGGAGCGCTCCGGTCGGGGGACCCCGGTCAGCGTGGACTCCATCCCCCTGGAGTGGGACCACACGGTCGACGTGGGGGGGTCTTCTTCTCACGAGGACGAGGAAGATGTTACCTTCTACAGCGCACTGTCAGGTGACCTCTCTCAGATCCACTTCACTCAGCTTATTTCTCTGTCTCTCACTCTCTGTCTCTTTATCTCTTTCTCTGTCTCTCTCTCTCTGCCTCTCTCTCTCTCTCAGTCTCTCTCTCTCTGCCTCTCTCTCTTTCTCTGTCTCTCTCTCTCTGCCTCTCTCTCTTTCTCTGTTTCTCTCTCTCTGCCTCTGTCTCTCTCTTTAGTTTGTTCTTTGTCACCAGGGTCGAGTGAAGTTTGGTGAGGAGTTTTTGAGGGGGCCCATTAAGCTCCACTGACCCACCTTTTCTTCCTTTCAGAGGTAGAGGTCGCTGAGAGCTCTGAGTCCTTTGTTAAGGCGACTTCCAGAGCGCTGAAAGCAGCCTCGGGTAGGCACTCTGCCTCCAGCATGTGCCTTGTGGCCAGGCATGACCCCCCCCCCTCCACCCTCAACCCCCCTCCAGCCTCACCCCCCTCCACCCTCACCCCCCTCCACCCTCACCCCCCTCCAGCCTCACCCCCCTCCAGCCTCACCCCCCTCCACCCTCACCCCCCTCCACCCTCACCCCCCTCCAGCCTCACCCCCCTCCAGCCTCACCCCCCTCCACCCTCACCCCCCTCCAGCCTCACCCCCCTCCACCCTCACCCCCCTCCAGCCTCACCCCCCTCCAGCCTCACCACCCATCCCACCACTTTAAAGACTGCATACCTCAGCTTTGCTGATCCCATCAAGCTGGTTATTTCACTTTATTCAAGAGAGAGACTTTGAGTTGCTTCTCCTCTCAGAAACTCCAACCCCACTAATGTGCTGTATCATGTCTAGATGACGTGTCTCCCATGGAGCACAGGGTCAGGTCTAACAGTCCCACAGGCCCTCACTGTGTCTTATCCACTCATCGTCCTGAACCACCCACCTCTGTTCTCAGAAGTGGGTGGAACACTGTACGACAGTGTTCTGTTGTGGTTTGTCTTTGCATGCCATCCTGTTGTGTATTGTGTGTTGGACAGCGATGCAGTGAGAACGCCGCCATGTTTGACCTTGACAGATGAGGAAGCAGGTGGGTTCCTATTCCTGGTCTCTCTCTATCTGCGTCTCTCCTCATCCCTCTCTTGTCTTGTTCTTGTCTCCTTCTCCTGGCTCCAGTGAAGTCAGTGACGGACCCCCCCAACTGGCACTCCCCAGAGCCCCTGGAGAGGAAGCGAGCTCCCAGGGACGTCTTCAGACGCCTGGACTCCTCACCCACCCTCACCCCCGCCACCCCCTTCCACCAGCAGGGCTATGTAAGCACACACACTCACACACACCTGCTCATGCTCGCTCACTCACTCACACACTCTTACACTTATTCACACCCACACACCCTAATTCAGTTGTGGACTAATAATTCTCTCTATTCTAAAAGACATATTTGTGTGTGTGTGTGGTGTGTCCAGGCTAAGCTCATGTCAGAGTGCACTGGCAGCATAGACAGTGTGAAGAGGGTCAAGCTGATCCTGAACGATGACGATCTGGAGTCCCAAGGCCTCCCCTCGCTGCTCCCGGCCGACAGGCAGGCGGGGGCGGCCGTCATCCAGCGCTGGGAGCTGCTGCAGGCCCAGACGCTCAGCGAGGAGCGCAGCATCCAGCAGGACCTGCAGCACTGGCACCGGCTCAACTCTGACCTCAGGGATGTCACGTCCTGGCTGGGCAGGGTGCTGTCGGAGCTGGAGGGACTGCGGAGGCTGGCTCCCTCCACCAGGGTCCGAGACATGGAGGAAAACATCCAGAAGCTCAAGGTAGTCGCCCGGGCTGTTTCCAGAACGGAATTCACAATCGAACACGACACAAATGGAATTTGTGATTCCGATTCCTTAGCGACAACGACAATTTCCAAAACGGGCGTAAAGTCTTAACGAAAGCCTTGCTTCCGCCCCATCCAGGAGATGCAGAAGACCTTCAACAGTAACAAGTCTCTGATGATCACCATCAACCTGAGTGGCCGTAGCTTCGAGCAGGGCGACAGTGCTGAGCTCCAGGAGCTGCAGGAAGCTCTGCGCTGTGCCAACCTCAGATGGGCCCAGGCCTGCTCCAGCCTGGACAGCTGGGAGGAGGGGCTGCATAGCACCCTCATGCAGTGTCAGGTGACGAGACACACGCACAACTCTTTATACGATCCTTAAGTGTTTTATGGTTGTTTAAGGTGCACTTCTATGGTTGTACGTCACATCACAACAGGCAGTACGTACACGTGAAGTGATGCTGCTTGTAAAAAAGGTGGTCCAGAAAAAAGGTCCAGATCAAAATTGATTTGTGCTTTAATGTGTATTGGTGTTTTTGGAATGGGTGTGTTTGAAATGAATAAATGAATAAATGTTTGAATTTGACCTTGTGTGTGTGCTCCAGGAGTTCCAGGAGACCCTGCACTCGCTGCTGCTGTGGCTTTCCCGCGCTGAAAGCACGCGCTACGCCGTCAACATCCGCGACCGCGCCGTCTCGCGCGACGCCCTCCTGAAGCACAGAGACGCGCTCACGGTAAGCGGCGGCTCGTTCCGACCACTGTCGACGTTTGACCGGCCAGTGCTGGTTTCACACAGGACGTCACTCGCTCTGGCGCTGAGCCTAACCGTGCTCTCTCGCGCCCCCTGCAGGCTCTGCGGGAGCAGCTGCGCGGTCGGCAGCTGCAGGTGTCCTCCCTGCAGGACATCTCCTCCCAGCTTCTCCTGGAGCCCACCACCGAGGACAGCCTGGAGGCCAAGGAGAAGGTCCACGTCATCGGCAACAAGCTTTGTCTCCTTCTGCGCCAGGTGGCCGGCGACCTGCTCGTGCTGCAGGACAGACTGGTACGTCTCCCTAGGAACACCTCCATAAGCTTTGTTGTGAAGTCGGGTGTTTTGTTACACGGTTATGAACATACCGGATCAACTGAGACATTTGTTTGGTCGCGTGACTTAACCGGTGTTCTCAATGTTTGTTTTCTGTTTGTGTGTCTCAGGAATCCTGTCCGACAGGTTCAGAGGTGGACAGTGTGGGCCTAAGATCTCTCGACCGTCCTCTGCTAAGAAAGAAGGTACGATACTGTACTGCATGCAGCCATAGACCTCCCAGAGTAGCCTAATGGAGTTTGTGCTTTTCCAAAGACTACTTTTGACAGAGCACTCAGGTTTTTCTACAGGCTGTGTGGCGCATGCAAGTCTTTGTCAATGCTTTCAGCTTCATTCACCTATCAAAGCTGTTGAATCACATACTGCTTGAAATAGAATCACATCTAATATTTTTTGTTGTTGTGTGTGTCCTGTGCCTGTGTGTGTTGGTGTGTGTGTGTGCCTGTGCGTGCTTGTGTGTGTGTTTGTGTGCCCCTCGTGTGTGTGGCTGCTTGTGCATGTTTGTGTAGGAATCTGGAAAACAACTTCCTGGAACACAGCCCCCCATTTCTAAAAGGTATATGCTGAATGTGTGTGACCCTTCTAACACAAGGGTCGAGTCAACCTCATCCAGCGGAACCTTCACACTTTACTTTCTACCGCTGTAACACAAACAATACAACAGTTTTGCCATGTACTCAATTAGCAAATGCTTTCATCAAAAGTGACATACAGGGGAGGGGGGATTTGAACCTGGGAGCTCTTGATCCATAGGCAAATTTTCTACCACCAAGCTACACATCACAACATAAAAACATGTTAATAACACCTTTCTGATACTGTATACGTGCGTCTGTCAGTCAAGACGTCAGCCATGTGACATGTTCCTGTGGATGCTGACGGGTGTGTGTGTGTGGGTGTCTCCTTCTCCAGGGAGGAGACGAGGGACTCGTCCCCAGCGCGGCCTTTCTTCCAGCGGGTGCTGCGTGCCGCCTTCCCCCTCCACCTGCTCCTGCTGCTGCTGCTGGTGCTGGCCTGCCTGGTGCCCCTGTCTGAGGAGGACTACAGCTGCACCATGTCCAACAACTTTGCACGCTCCTTTTACCCCATGCTGAGATACACAAACGGGCCCCCGCCCACATGAGGCATCATCAACACTGTCCCATCCCCCTTTACCCCCTCCCCCACCCACCTTCTCACTGGAGCCCCTAACCTGTACACACTGGAGACCCTAACCTGCACACACTGGAGACCCTAACCTGCACACACTGGAGACCCTAACCTGCACACACTGGAGACCCTAACCTGCACACACTGGAGCCCCTAACCTGCACACACTGGAGCCCCTAAGGACTTTTTTTTTTCTGTCTCTCAGCTGCAAATTGGTATTTTGAATTTATTTAAAAACATTGTTTATATATGAACTTATGGTGTGAAAGCATTGAGGCAAAGAAGCCATATCCTTGGTTCAGGTTGAAGTAAATCTTTTGATATGTAATATGTTAGTAAATACTGCCCATCAAACCTTGTCTTCAACATCAATTCAAAGAGGTATTTCAAGATGTGTTTTGTCACAGACTTGTAATTGTAGTTTCTCATGATGATAATAATGACGGGAAGCCTACTACCAAAGGATCAGAGAGTATAGGATGGTCATTTTGTACCACATTTGCTGTTTTTACCATTTTACAACAAACTGTAGGTAGCAAACTTTGTACATATCGACTGAAAGAAACATTTTAGTTTTTGTTGTGAAATGTGATTATTGCTGAGTAATGGCAGCAAGTCATCTGCAAACATGCCTTGCTATAGTCAGTGCTTTTTTGGGGAGAAAAAAAACCTTTTAAATTACTTCATTCAGACAACAGTGGACTTGCAACTTGTTTTTATGCATTTGTATATAATGGAAAACTACTGATAGATACCAGGTGAATTATTGGTAATTACCATGTCCACACAAACAGGCCTCTTTGTTAATGATCACATTGGGTCTGATCTGTGCTCTACTGTGTCTATGTGTGTGTGTGTTTGTGTGTGTGCGCGCGGGTATGTGTGTGTGTGTGTACGTGCGTGCATACTGTATTGACTACATTTTAGCACTGAAGCCCCGATAAAAATAACAATTATGTTGTTTGCTCTCTTAAGCTCTGCTTTCAGTGAGTTGAACGAGGCAAATCGAATTGCTGTTCTACCAGAGCATACAGAATAATGAATGTATAAGATAAAGCCAGCCAGTAAGAAATGAATGTAGCAGTACATCACAGTACAGCTGCACAGGACAGGCACAATCCTAAAGCATGCGTTTGTGTGTAGATTGGACTTTGTGCTTACTGCTTCTGCACACAGATTTATTTACTCACGTTAATAGTTGGTATTCTGAGTGCTAAGCTGTGGTTGTCTTTAAAGAGTCAAAGTTACTTTGACCACTAGCTCTCTGTGAAACTTCTCCTCAGTACATCCCCTGCACTGCCCAGTTGGCCAATGGAACATACACAGTGATGTGTACAGTCTGATTTATTTTCTCAACGGTTATTTATGGGACGTATTGTATAGTTGCAAATTTTTATTGACAATAAACATTGTTTGCCATGACTTTGTGTTTTGTGCTTGATGTTCACGTGATACAAATGAACATTTTTGTTGGTGTGGGGTTTATAGTAGCACTTAACAGAACTTTTGACAGGACATTAGACATCAGACACACAAGCGCCATGGGGCTGAGGGTGTATGCCGGTTCCTTCATGTTTTAAAACAGTTGCTGGTTGGGTCTGTCTTCTGAGTCCACCCCACCAAGGCCACTTCTGAACGTGTGTTGACTCTGGTTGTAGGAACGAGGGGGGGGAACAGCCCTGGGGCGGACAAAGGACAAAGACCGTCCGACAAAATTACATATCAACTCATCTATGTTGTGTGTCTGGTAACAGCAGTCTGTCCTTGTGGTAAATGTTCACGTGGACCTCGTTCACCTTCATCCTCGTAAGACAGTACAAATTATTTACCAAGATAGCATACACACGTCGATTCAGGAGATACAAATATATTTTTAAATTATTTTTTCTGGTCAAGGTTCAAATACCTACTGTGTCACATCCTACATTAACCACACAATTACAAACAACACGTCAATAATCAATACATTCAATCAAAAACATTTCAATTCACGGTTACAACTGGGTACAACTGTAATATTAACCATTAATCCAAAAGAGTTTCGAATTAGTTTTTCCAGTCCACCAGTGTATGGATATGGTAGAGTCTAAGTTACTGCCCCTCCACATCGTCTGTGCAGCCACTTGGTGTCCACACAAAGAACCTTGTCATGTCCTCTTTCACATGTCCCACCTTGACACCCCCATTCAGGTTCACCTCTCCCACCTCAGCCAAGCCAATACCCTGGAACAGTGTC
>NC_061062.1:2906865-2978462 GCF_021917145.1 Hypomesus transpacificus
GAGGTGTACCTGTTGAGTTTGAAGTCAGGTGTGAAGATGAGTTTTCCAGGGTGATCCACAGATCTCCACATCAAGCCCAACATCAGCACCTCCAGCCAGCAGCACTCCAGCAGGTGTACCTGGTCAGCCAGACTCAGCTCCACAAAGCCTTCAACACACACACACACACAAACACACATAGACACACACAATGTCTGATATTAGCTGTTGAATGAGGATGAGGACAGCAGGAGGAGGCGCTGAGCAGCACACAACAGTGGTGTGTTCAGGGAGTGGCCTAGGGTGGCACGGGCCACCCCTGAAATCTGATTGGCCACCCCAATATCTTAAAATATGATTGGCCATATGCCCAGTCAGAGGCGGGCCACCCCTTGTGCCACCTCTATCAGAAATGTCTGGACACGCCCCTGGCACACAGAAGTCCATCTCACCAGGGATCTTTTTGGCCCAGCTGATCATGAGCACCAGCTCCTTGTCGGCTAGGTTGGTGAGTGACATCATCATGCTGGCCTCGGTGAAGGGTTTCTTCATGTCCTCCATGAGATAGATCTCCGGGGGTTCCGCCTCAATGATGCAGGAGATGAGTTGCTGTGAGCTCAGGGTCGAGTATTGGCTCTGCGTCTGGGCCAGGGGGCCCTTCAGGAGCCTGGGGGCCTGGGACCCAGCCCCTACACCCACCAGCCCAGCTGAGGGGTCCCTCATCTGGGGCACACGCCGATGCCTTGCCCCTCGATAGCTGCAGCGGTCACGCCTCACTCCTGGAACGGGATACAAGCAAGTGGGCCTCAAACCGGAGAAACCGATTCGATTTGGTCTAATAGTGGTCTAATAGTTATTACAGGACGTTGGGGTAATGTGTGGATGTAGCGGGCAGCTTACCACACTTCCTCATGCCTACTTCGTAGCACTTTCTGAGGCGGCAGGCTTGGCAGCTTTTACGTCGGTTCTTGTCGATGGTGCACTGGTTGGTTGCTGGGCAGATGTAGTCATTGTGCCCTATCGGTCACAAGCAAGTCAGTCAGACAGACTGCACACATACATTATAACTCTATCATCCCTGTTGACCCAATATAGATAATAAATATAAATATAATATAATACAAAATAAGGCCCTGTTTGGAGTGCTCCTGCAGGTAAAAACACTCTTCCAAACAGGAGCTGATTCTCAGTAGAGAACAGAGTGAAAAACGACAACTCTGCCGTTCTGAGAGAGCTCCCTCTACAGACACTGCGTGAAGTAAAATGCTCTAAGTGACAGTTGGAAAACGGTGGTGCTGAATGCTGACTGAACTGAACAGTTGTGTGGATGTGAACACTACCTTGGATGCTCCTCTTGAAGAAGGCCTTGCAGCCCTCACAGGACCACACCCCGTAGTGGTAGCCAGATGCGTAGTCGTGACACACGGCGCAGAAGTGCATGTCAGCCTTGCCCACCGCTGTGAGGCCGACCACTTCCTGTCCGTCCTCATATCTGTTCCCCTGCAGCTTAGCTGGGTTCAGGAGTGGGCTAGCAGGAGGGAGGAATGAGCACCAGATGGGTTGGAAGGTCACAGTCATGCTGTGTCGCTGTGTAGAATACACTGTTAACCCCTATGATAAGAGGTTTACTCAAAAGTTGTCATCGAACCATTCGTTAAATCAGTTATTAGATTGCATTAAATAGCATTATTTACTTAAAGACATTGCTTAGATGACTTAACTGTTTGATGTAATCAGTTTAAAAGCGAGGGAGGCAGTGTGAACTACCTACCTGTCCGAGGTGAGGCTGTGGTTCTTTCGGTCCACCCAGGGTGTGTGTGGGCTCGGTTCACTGTAAACCTGGGACTGGGGGCAGTGCAGGGTCAACGAGGGCATGCTGTGATTGGGCCAGAAAAGGGAGGGGCTGAGAGGCGGGCCCAGGGAGGGGCTGTCGGAGATGGAAGGCCTGCTGTAGCCAATCACAGAAGGGCTGTAGAAAGCCATGGCTCCATGGTTCTGGCTGTACTCGTGGCTGCTGTCCGTGTACGGCGAAGGGATGCAGATGGCCCGGCTCTCTGTGCCCGGCGGAGGGCTGTACCTGGCAGCCAGGACCTCTGGGGAGCCCGCTCTATCGGGAGCCTGTCCAGAATCCACTTCTTGAAGCTGGTTCTGGGGAGCAGAGTCCGAACTGGTCTCTGAAGAGGAGGCCATGGTTGGGGGCGAGGTCTGGAGACTGGAGTCTGGACACAGAACTGCTTCAGGGGATTCCTACTGCATCGCTGACTGGGCACAATCAGAGGATAGTCCTTCACGTTGGGGAAAGAGAGGATGGACAGAGAGGGGTGGGGTTACCACTCAAATAAAGACGACATGCTGTAGATAGCGTAGCTGGAGAGCAGCACCTTAGTGTCACCTTGTCACATGTAGGACAATAATATAAAGACGTACATTTTTGTGAAAGGTTTTTTGTTTTTCTTACAAGACTGCATAGCATGGTGAGCAAACCACAGTCTACATGAAAAGTCTGATTAGAAACAGATGTAAAAGGATGTGGTTTACTTCAGACTCCTCTACACTGGCAATCTTGGTTCTTTTGTCTCTTCCATTTCCATCTTTTTTTTCTTTTTTAAGTGTAAAAATGCCTTCTTTCAGCCTTCTCTTTGGCACCTATTGGGACATTAGAAGAGATTCCTACTAACAATAGCGTAATTACTTTATTATTATGATGTGAACAAGACGTGCTAATTTCCCCAAAAAAAGTGCAATGTGTTTCCCCAAACAGTGCAATGTCTTACTAAATCAGATTACACACCCAAAAAAGTAGCTGGCAAAAGCAGTTGGCAAAACACAACGTGAAGAATTATCATTTCGTAAAGTAAATATTTCAGAGGCCTTGGGTTGTCTCCTTGGACACAAGCTCACACACACAAGCACACAAACACATGCACATACACACACACACTCTCTCTTTCACATGCTCACACACACTCTCTTTCACACTTACACACACACAACCAGCTATCCGGATGAGGTAATTGCTCTTTGTGTTAAAGGTGACAGGACAAAAGCCTGCTGCATGTCTGTTGACTTGACTGCCTTCCAGTCAGACTAATACCATGCCATACCTGGGGGTCTTACCCACCCTTACTGCAGAGTAAGACCAGCAGGCCCCTGCAGAAGCTGTCACAACATGCTATTATATTTACATTACATTTAGCAGACGCTCTTATACAGAGCGACTTACAGTAAGTAAAGGGAATTCCCCCCGAGGCAAGTAGGGTGAAGTGCCTTGCCCAAGGACACAACATCATGTGACACGGTGGGGAATCGATCCGGCAACCTTCTGACTACTAGCCCGACTCCCTCACCGCTCAGCCATCTGACTCCCTGACTATTAGCATGCGAATCAGTGCTAGCACAATGAGAACAGGTTACGACTGAAGGAGAACTAACAGGTCAGGACTGAAGGACAACTGGGGACAGGGTTACTGCAGGTCACTCAGATCAAGATACTGCTCATCACTTCCAACAATCTGTCCAAATCACTAGATAAACAAGATTTTGTCTATTGCCAAAAGGTGTTTTTGTTGAAGAAGAACCCTGAAATATGTGGTGTGTAAGTGATCAGACTTCTTACCAACCCTGGGAGATCACATGTGTTTCAGTCTTGGCATAAGTACATTTCCATTTAGTAATTTAGCAGACCCTCTTATCCATAGCAACTTACATTTAGTACAGGGACATTCCCCCCGAGGCAAGTAGGGTGAAGTGCCTTCACACAACGTCATTTAGCACTCGAACCGGCAAACTTCTGATTAATAGCCCGATTCCCTAACCGCTCATCCATCTGACCCCCACTCATTCATATACCCCAGAAGTACATCACCGTTCAAATAATTGTTTAACTCAGATATGTTCATTTTCGAGTTGGATTGAAAATGAGCAACATCACAGACTGTTCCCTGTTTGATACCTGAGAACAGATCACTAATCACAAAACTATACCAATCCTGCTGGACGTCAACAATCCTGGTCAAACTAATTTCATTTAACGCCATTCCTCTCTATAATACCATAACCACTTCACACCATTTACAAATCCCAGAGCAGCTATTTATCCACATAATAAGGAATCAGTATGCTAAGCCCATGCACATTTCGGTATATATCAAACATACAAAATCTAATATTGAGAGAGTGGAGTCACTTACTGTTACATGCTGTTGACAGAAACCAGGGGTTATAACTATTGACAGACATATGAGATGTTTTGTCAAATTGTGGCTGTTTACTGAATTGCTCTTTGGACGGGCAGGCAGCCTGGTTCGTTTGCTGACAGCCTGGCAGTCCTCCATAGTAAACGAGACAGACCGCATTACAGATCAAAGGGCGTGGTGTCTGTTCTGTTAATTAGCGTGCTTCAGGAAGACAGAGTGTTCTTGCAGGTAGGACAGAAGTATACCACAGGCTGAGATGGATATGCCCAGACACGCACACACTCAAAAGTAAACTGCTATTAGCATGTCTGAATGAGTGGATGAAAATGTTGTAATTCCCTGATTTCCTTTTCCCTTGGATGGGAAACTAGAAATAGAAAACTATCCAAGGGAAAACTATCCTCGTTTTTCTGTTTCGTTCTATTAGTTAGTGGATATGAAAGAACCCAACCAATAGCATGGTCGTACTCTCTGCCCCCCCCCCCCCCCCACCTCACTACCACACACACCGATTAAATAAAAGCACACAGCCAATGGCACATACAGTGCCCTCCAAAAGTATTGGAACAGTGAGGCCAATTCCTTTATTTTTGCTGTAGACTGAAAACATTTGGGCTTGACATCAAACGATGAATGTGAAACCAGAGATCAACGTTTCAGCTTTTATTTCCAGGTATTTACATCAGGATCTGATGCACAAATTAGAAAATATCACCTTTTTGTTCGAACCCACCCATTTGTCACGTGAGCAAAAGTATTGGAACATAAGACTGACAGGTGTGTTTTGTTGCCCAGGTGTGTCCTATTACATACATTATTCAATCAATAAATACCACTGAATGTCTACACTCAGGTTCAGATTGGGTAAGATAGGTTTTGTCTATGCAGACTGTATTCAGAGGTGAAAACAACATGAAAACCGGAGCGCTGTCTTTGGGTGAAAAACAAGCAATTGTGAGTCTTAGAGAAGATGGAAAATCAATCAGAGCCATTGCAGAAACATTGGCCATAGCCAGTACAACCATTTGGAATGTCCTGAAGAAGAAGAAAACTACTGGTGTACTAAGTAACAGACGTCGAACAGGTAGACCAAGGAAAACATCAGCAGTTGATGACAGAAACATTGTGAGAGCTGTAAAGAAAGACCCTAAAACAACTGTTAGTGAGATCAGCAACAACCTCCAGATGGCAGGAGTGAAGGTATCACTATCTACTGTTCGCAGAAGACTTCATGAACAAAAGTACAAGGGCTACACCAGAAGATACAAACCACTCATTAGCAAGAAGAATAGGAAGGCCAGGCTGGAATTTGCCAAAAAGTACAGAGATGAACCTCAAAAATTCTGGGACAAAGTTTTATGGACTGATGAGACAAAGATTAACTTTTACCAAAGTGATGGAAAGGCTAAAGTTTGGAGAAAGAAAGGAACTGCTCATGATCCCAAACACACAAGCTCATCTGTGAAACACGGTGGAGGTAATGTCATGGCTTGGGCTTGCATGGCTTCTTCTAGGACGGGCTCATTAATCTTCATTGAGGATGTAACACATGATGGCAGCAGCAAAATGAACTCGGAAGTCTACAGAAACATTTTGTCTGCCAATTTAAGGAAAGATGCAACCAAACTGATTGGCAGAGCCTTCATCATGCAGCAAGATAACGACCCAAAACACACTGCCAAAACAACAAAGGAGTTCATCAGGGGCAAGAAATGGAAGGTATTAGACTGGCCAAGTCAATCTCCAGACTTAAACCCTATAGAGCATGCATTTTACCTGCTTAAGAGGAGACTGAAGGGAGGAACCCCACAAAACAAACAACAACTGAAAGAGGCTGCAGTGAAAGCCTGGGAAAGCATCAAAAAGGAAGAATGCAAAAGTTTGGTGACGTCAATGGGTCACAGACTTGCTGCAGTTATTGAAAGCAAAGGATTTGCAACTAAATATTAAGTCTTATTCACTTAAATATGTTTTAAGTATATCTGTTCCAATACTTTTGCTCACATGACAAATGGGTGGATTCAAACAAAATGTGATATTTTCTTAGTTGTGCATCAGATCCTGATGTAAATACCTGGAAATAAAAGCTGAAACGTTGATCTCTGGTCTCACGTTCATTATTTGATGTCAAGCCCAAATGTTTTTAGTCTACAGCAAAAATAAAGGAATTCGCCTCACTGTTCCAATACTTTTGGAGGGCACTGTACCTCCACACAAAGGCTACAGAAAACCTATTTATCCACTAATTGTACTCCCTCAATAACGACATGGAAACGCTTCAGAAAAGTCTCAATTTGAAGCACAGTGAGAGAATGGCTCTCAGACCTTGTAAGCAGATTTAAGGGGGGGGGGGGAGTGTGTGGGGGGGGAGTAACAGTCTGAATTTGGCAGAGTGAAAACCCAAAAGAGAAGAAGGCAAAGGGAAGTGAATGAGCAAGCCAAGCAGACAGAATGATTGAGGCGCATTGAGTTCGGGTACTTTACTTGTCACCGCAGTCCTCAGTCCCTGTCCAGCTTACTGTGCTTAAACCTTCCCTGTTCAACCATCATTCACCTGCCACTCTGCCTCTGCCACCACCGTCACACACTGACCTGAAACAATCACTTTCGACTCAAACACTTTTCCACAACCTTCCTCGATAACCATTCTCTGCTTGTCTAACAGTATAACTACTTTATAGAGCTGTTGAAACTGTGAGTAGACTGATGACAAAATGTCTTCTTACGGATGACCTTACAGACAGCTTGAACTGATGGATCAAGTGTAGCAAGCTTTTTAAGAGGTTTACCGGTATTCCCTCGAGAAAGGTATGGTGCTCATCCACAAGACAGGTGTGTAACACACACACACTTGCAGGTTGTAATTGCAAGTTACACACACACACACACATACACAAACATGCAAGTTGGAGTTCCAGCTGACACACCCACACCATCGTAAATCCATCGCTGCCAGGATCAAAGCCCTAACATCATTAAAACTGTTCCTGGGTAGGCCCTCTTCTGAGGGTGGGGCAGTTTGTTGGTCAGGGATGGATGCTTTTAGCTCCGGAGGAATATTGGCCGGGTTTCCCAGATTCTTTAAGAAGCTCTTAACGCTAGAGATTCTTAGGAGCGTTCTAAGAGCGTTCTAGGACGTTCTTAGAACGAATCTGGGAAACCCGGCCATTATAGGTACACTGAGTGCTCAGTTTGTGGGATAACGGACCGGCCCAAAGGGTTCTTTTTGCAGTGTGACCTTGACTTGTTTTAGGAGCTTACCAATGGAATGCTGTTCAATCAGTCGAATTGCTGGAGGACGGAAAGGGATGCACAGATTTGGCCTTGAAGTTATTTTAACAAACTACAGGATTCCCCTCCCACACACACATACACACACACACACACACACGCATACACACCGTTGAGTTATTTGAGAGTAAAACAGGACTGAAGATCTCCAGTGATATTATTACACTGTGAGCAGCCTCAAGGCTATCCCGTAAAATACAAGTAAATCCTAAATGATTTTTGGGCCTCCTGATATGACACAAATTGATATGGTGCTTTTTGTTTATATGATGGGAATGAGAAATATCATCCCACTGTGTATGAAGAGAAAGGTAACAAGATAGCAGGTTAAAGGGGAAAAATGCAGCGGTGGAAAATAGTTTTCTCTTTAGAAAGATAGAAAAACAGAACGTCTGTTCTTTCAACAGATGAACACAGTGATCTTGTGATCCTCCTGCTGCACAATCGAAAAAGTTTCAATAAGCTATTTAACGCAGCGAGTCTGCATCGGAGTATTAATTTGACTGTAAGTCACTGGTGTTTTATCTAATGTTATCTAATGTTGTCTGGCACAGATAAGTATTCAAACTGGTCGTCAACCGCTAATGGACATTTATTACACATCTCAGTGTAAGTTTCACAGTACTCTTGCCTTTGAAACTGTCAATGTTTACTTTTTTGTCGGCAATTTGCTCATGTATGTAGCCTATTTTGAGATAAATTGGCATCTGAATATCAAAGTGTAACTGAGTTATATACGATAAAAAGTGCTTTAATTAGCAATAGCAGATAAAGATAAACAACTATAGGCCAATAAAATAATTACTGAAAGAGTATGTACAGATGCAAATTGTCGGCTGTTTAAAAGGTTAATGATTTCACACCAAATGATACATAAGCTATATATAGCCTATATAAATATACAATATATATTTCATTAGATATAATATCCTACTATTCCCTCAGTCTGGCAGTACATGCCTTTTGATTTGTAACCTGACATTTATAATCTACTTTCACAACAGTTTCAAAGACTGAAAACAAATAGATTACATACGAATCTGCAATTTTGTTGTTGAAGTTCGAAAAGCTGTCATCCGGATGTGCTCCGTTTGAGTTGTCACTGGAATCAACCGATGCTGCGAGCGGGTTTAACGCAACCATATAATCAAAAAACATAAAATAATAACGGGGAGATTTTGACGCGTGTCAAATAGGCTTAGCAACGCGCATCTACTCTTCTTGATATTCACCATGTATCCCGTTCATCAGATCATCGCTTGGAAACGCACTTTACATTAGGCCACATTTGTTCTGACAGCACAGGACTTTATCAGCCCCTTAGGTGACGTTGCTAACCACACCCACCCGTAGAGCCGCCTCGTTGGTGAACGTTGTAGGCTACTGAGGCGGTGTAGATGGGATCCAGACTCTAACTTCGAAAATAAGCATGTAAAACCTGTAGGCCTATGATCGTATATGCTTCGAATATTTACTTTTGATTAAACATTAATTTGGCCTGTTTGCTGTTTAAAACTAACAGTACTTATCTCCAGTTTAAACCAGTGGAGATAATGATTTCCTCACTATCTGTAGGCAGACTTGTCTTTTAGCCTAAATAATTGTTCAATGACGTCAAGACTAAAGTTAAACGATCGGCTACTTATCAAACTGACCTGCATTCAAAATCAAAAGTTCTGTTACATATTATTGCTATTGATTCAACAGCATGAGGCAGAAGGTCTGGTGCCGACTAAGTAGTGTAGGCTGAGCCTTCAGGACAGCAGCAGGTGAGTGGGACCGTAGGATTACATCGTTATTGAGTTAATAGGCTACATCAGGGGCGTTGCCAGAATGTTATTTTTGGAGGGTCCCATCTGAAAACGAGGGTGGCACAAAAAAAAACAGTTAGAGCTGACAGTTTTCTTGTAAGCAATCATAAATCTGGGGATCAATCATGTAAATGAGGGGGCACCTCCCAGGCCCTTTCTTAGCCACACCTCTGGGCTACATCATGAACAGCAAACGAGGAATAGCCTACTGTAACAAAGTAATGTAACAACAAAGAGTTGAATAGAAATGCTGTACAACTCTCACAAAGAAAGCAGCAGCACTCTGTCATGTTCCAGTCACTGTCCTCTCTCTCTCTCTCTCTCTCTCTCTCTCTCTCTCTCTCTCTCTCTCTCTCTCTCTCTCTCTCTCTCACCAACTCTCTCACACTATCTTTTCTTCTTATCATGTGTTCTTGCAATCGTGGCTGGAGCCTGGAGGATTTCGTTTGATCAATTACCGTTGACGTGTGAACCAGGATGCAAATTACATTCATAGGTTTCCAGGAACCAAATTCGCGCATGTAAAGCGTCACTGTTGAACAATTTCATATCCATACTTTTAAACATGAAATACATTGGTGCTGTGCTTTCTAATTGGTGTTCCCTCTACACCATGAGACCCGCCCAATGTTCCTAGGAGCCTATTCACAGGACAAGCATGTTCAAATGTTCAGGCTCTGTTTGGCTCTGAATGCTTGTGAATCATAGAGAGTGGGCTATGTGCATGAGTGTGTGTGTGGCTATGTGTGCTAAGACCCATCTTTAATTTATCTTCTTTACCCCAGATTCGTCCTTTTAATCATCTCTGGAGTCTCCATCACCCCTCCGGCAGCATTCACAGTACAGGCAGACAGGAGGTATGGACCAGATTCCAGGTGCTCTCATCTGCACTGCTAGCTATTCCCCCGGTAATAGACCGCATGCTCTGCAGCATGTCTCCAGGGTCCAGCCAGTCCACGCAGAACAAGGTGAAACAGATCAATTACTGGCACGGATGTTTCTTCCTCAGTCTGGTAAACAGGCTGAAGAAGGGGTACAGCTACTAAGAATGATAATGAATTAATCAGTTTGTCTGACTGTTGGTTAGTTGTAAGTTACTTAAAGCTATTGTTCTTGCTGTGTAATATTTTTTTGTTGCTTGCTTTTTTCCACAGGTACACCCTTGCATATGAACGATGTTCATGTTGTTTAATTGTATCTTGTTTAACTACATGCTCTTATGGTTGTTCCCTTTGGGACTTATTTAGTTTTCACAATGTATGCTTCATGTTTTGGCTACACGTAATGTTTGGGGCTATCTAGTTGTTATGATCAGTGACCTATGCACTTTTGTAAAGCTCTCTTTTGGAAGACGCTTTGGATAAAAGCATCTGCTAAATGCATAAATGTAAATGTGGAAGGCTTTTTATATTTCCTTATTAAAATGTAATGACAAGATCCTTGCAACTGTATGACTTTCTTTTCTCAAAGGCTTTATGAAAAGGTAGAACGGTGGTATACAGATCACAGCAACAAACTGAATGAGCGTCGTTGTTTTACTTGACTGGAGGAACGAAGGAGTCTTATGATTTCGTGCTGAGGCTGTGTCTCCCTTCCCTGAAGCTGACAACTGCCCAAACTAACACCATTTGCAGAGCACTTAAAATGTCTAACCAATTCAGAGCTCTTTGAATATCTCTTTCACTTTTATCATTTGTATACTTGTTTCTCTATTCTTACTGCACAGTTATATTCAGTATGTGGTCTACGCTTCTCTGGTATCACCAGTCGTCTCTGGAGGAAGGGATCCCTCACTTCTCTCAGAGCATTGGAGGAAATCCTGTGGGGGACACGACCCCCCCATCCTGGGAAAAATATGATTCCCCCCCCCAATAAATCACTGTAAGCATAACTATGTAATTTCAATAATATAAAAAATATGCAATGAAAGCGCTTTGCTGATTATGGACACAATGGTACTTTCTTAATGTGCTGTGTTACAGCAGTAATTTTGGTGTCCCCCCTCATAATTGTCCCCCCCCCCAAAGTTGATAGCAGATTCTCGCCAATGTCTCATGGTCTCTTGGTTCAGGCTCCTGGGTGCAGGTGGGGCTCTACAGGCATCTGTCTAAGCCCTCTGTGACATTGCTTGTAAAAGACGAACAAACAATAACATTTGATGCGATTTGAACGACTGAACAAAGGGAAGGGTCATCCAGGCAGTCTACTGTTGTCTCAGCCATGCTTCCTTGAGCTCAGCAGATCCACCTTGCTTTGAAAACACAGGGTGGACCAATAACACTGGCCAGGAAAAGGAAAAGGTTTTTAACGGTGGGAAGGTACATCCAGGTTCTCATGTGATAAGCCATCTATTTACAAACATACATCCTACATTTACTTTTAGCAGACACTCTTATCCAGAGCGACTTACAGTAAGTACAGGGACATTCTCCCTGAGGCAAGTACGGTGAAATGCCTTGCCCAAGGACACACCGTCTATTGGTAACCTTCTGATTACTAGCCCAAATCCCTAACCGCTCTGCCATCTGACTCTGTGAACCTGCTCTCTCAAAAGTACTTCATGCTGCAGCTCAAGTAAAATGCTGTATAACTGTAATTAAATGTAATTTAGATTTAGGTTTACTGAGTGGAGGAGTGTCATGGCTGACCTTGACCTGTCCCTGCATCTGCAGAGGAGGTCCTTTTCCTGTCAGAAGAATTGAGGACTTCCTGAATCCTTTGGCAGGACTGAATCTGCTCCGTCCCTGACAGGAAGAACTGAAGCAACTGTTTAGTATGCACATTCATGTCCCACACCTGCACAGGTCTGAGGGGGATTCTGAGAAGCTGGCTGGTTTTACTTTACCAAAAACCAGGTGTTTTGTACCACTGAAAGGACACAGTACGCTGGCATGTTGTTGCCATGGGTTGCGCACATGAGCCCCTTCACCCCCTCCCGTTCCAGTCTGTCATTTCAACCGTACCACCCTTCTACTATCGGTTGATGTACAGTAGTTTTTCTCCAGCCAAATCTGTTGACGTTTTTACAAATCACTTCCTGATTTGTTTATGAAGATCGTTTCTCCAGTTTTTTCCCAGGTGTGGTTGGTAACAAAAATCTCATAATGGATAGAAGCTTGCTTCCGCTCTGCTGCTTCCATCACAACCCGGCTGCCATGGCGACAGCAAGTCTGCTTACCTAACCCGGGCTCCTGTATTCGTGTAAACAGACTGACCCATGTACAGTCCACCTGATATACCATATCCACTTGAGTGATCTGTGTATGAGCAATGCAGCACTGCAGTGCGGAGGACCAGCGACAACACGTTCACCTGATATGTGCAGTAACTGACGAGAACAGTGGATGGAGTTGAGGGTTTTGTGTGTGTCGGTGTGTGTGTGAGTGTCTGTGAGTGTGGGTGCGTGTGTGCGTGTCTGTGTGTGTCTGTGTGTGTGTGCGTATTTGTGTGTGTGTGTGTGTGTGGTGGCCAAGGACTGATTGGGGAGCATGAGCCTTGGTTGTAGATTTATGGCTGAGTGTTCTCTGCATCCAGAACACTTTGTAACGGAGAGCTGTTATTTGAGAGTCGATCATTTAAAATGAAGTCTGTTCAGAGACCCCCACACATGGATTAGACTAAATCACCTTGACACAAAGAAACAGGGTTAAATTCGGTTCAAATTCTGTCTAGATGGAATTGAAATAAACTCATTATTCCTGAATGGCCAGGGACAGTAGGTATGTGATCTGAGTTTTTTTTGGTGACCTAGAACAAAAACGGCTGTATTTCTATCTCGATCAGTGAGTCGAAAAAAAATCACACATTTGTGAGGAGAGTAGTATAGTACATTTACATTGTCTAAAGTTTAGCGTGAGCCAGGCCGACCTAAAATGAGAGTAAGGACACATTGTTTGTAAAAGGAGGGAGACTGTTTTTGACCCTGACTTACTTAACTTGGACCTCATGAATGAGGTTCGTAAAGAAAGCCAGATGAATGTGAGGTTTTACCCAGAGGAATCATGTTCCCAGCTCCTTTGCGGAACATGACAGGTGCAATGCTTGTAAAAGGCTTAAAACATAAAAAAAGTTACTGTACAGAGATTTAGACGCTGTGCAATAGGATACTGGATCTGAAGCAAAACACAAAGACCTCATAAACACTCAACTACAAATACTGTATCACACACATGCGTTTGTCTGAGTCTTACACTTAAACTGATTTTTCAAGACCTATAGTAGGTTATTATCAGCTCAATCTTCAGCAATAAATTCCTAGATCCACTTAGATTCATTAATTCTGGGATGGTTACAGTAAACATAGATTTCATTAGTGCTCTCAACTGTAACTGGAGAGAGGTGTTGGCTCAATT
Source organism: Hypomesus transpacificus (assembly GCF_021917145.1). Taxonomy (NCBI): domain Eukaryota; kingdom Metazoa; phylum Chordata; class Actinopteri; order Osmeriformes; family Osmeridae; genus Hypomesus; species Hypomesus transpacificus. Next base: position 2,920,495 of record NC_061062.1, read on the forward strand.
TAACAAATGCTCTCTTAAATCCAGAGAGATTTCTCTTTCTAAACTCTGAGGCAAGAATATTCATGCAGGCAAATCAGTCATTTGTTCCGAAAAGTTACAATACCTTTCATTTGACTTTGGAATTACTGATGGATCCAAAAGCTGAAATTCCAGTTTACAATTGTTCCCCAGATAAGAAAATAGACTGTCTGCCTGTCTCTGCCCACCCCCACCCCTGTCCCCCTCTCTTCATCTCCTGGGTGAGAACTGACAGACACAGTAATGCTCCAAACGGCCTTCTTTCCTTCCTGAAAAGCAATGACACTATTCAGTGGTGAACTTTTCTCTGTTGGGATTGCACTTTTTCTGACAATAGAGCAGAAGGGGGTTAATACGAGTGTGCCAGTGGTGAAGTATCTTCCCAGATAAAGACGTCTCTCTAGTTTCTCATTCTCCAGCTCCTTATTTTTTCCCCAGAAAAGCCTTTCAATGGCCTGAAATTGAAATCGTGAACAGAATCAGGGAGTAGCCAGCAACACAAAGAGAGGTCCATTTAATAAGGAAGGACCCATCCACTCTCTCTGCTGTTGCATTACTGTAACAGACACCAGAACAGCAAGGCTGCTTCACACCCCTGTCCATCACAGAATACTACAAATTATCTACAGTATATCACTGTGTAGAATAATCTATTTTACCCCAACAACCCCCCCCCCCGAAAAACAAACCTTCAATAGTCTCACCCTGCTCTGCCCCCCCTCTCACTAGCAGGGCTGCAGGGTCAGTCAACTTAGCAACTAATGCATTTACAAAAGGCCTATTATGACCATCCTGTCGAAATAATGAAAATTATGTCTAGGCTTGAATGTCTAAGCAGAGGATCCGGTCTGTGTGTGACTGTCAGACCTGTGCCATCAGCTTATGCAGTCCAGGCAGGCATTTCTACAAGTCTTGTAGACCCAAAGCAACTTTCGGAAAAGACAGCTCACTGACTCAAGACAGGAGGACTGCGACTGTGTTGAGGAAGGTAAAACACAAGCTCAGTAGCGCCATCTACTGAAAACACCTGAGAAGACATCCTTCACACAGGGCTGTCCATTCCTGGAGAGCTACCAGACTTCATTCCCATTCCAAGTTGGTTGATTCATTAAATCTAAAGTCACAGTGTATGGAGCTAAGTCCCACAGCCTGAGTGACAGTTCAGATTATTAATTAAAGATTTAAAAACTGTCAGCTAGGAAACTGTCAAGAAGAGCAAAACCAAATAATTCCAATGTACCTGTACTTGTACTGGTTAAATGGCAAAAAAATAATTTACTAACAAATTGTGATTCATTTCATTCACTTTTGAGGTAGTGGACTTTTTATAATGTTAATGAGCGATCACAGTTTGATCCTCAAAACAAAGAAATAAGATACAAATGTGTGATTGGTGAGGGTGTGTATGTTGGATGTCAGTAATCATAAAAAATATACGCTTTCCTCCTACAAAAAGTCAGTGTGCGACGTGATGTATTGTACTTACCAAAATACAACAGTAGAGGGCACTGTCTTCATGTAGCAGATTCAAATCTCTTCTTTTCCCTGTGGGATCACTCAGAAAGACAGGTTCACAGTACGATAGAAGTTCTGTCACATGTTACATTGCATGAATGTACTGTAAGAAGGGAACTGGTGTGTCTGTACCGCTGCAGCAAGTTTCCCTTGCCTTCCTCTCTACCTCTCTCTTTGTGTGAACTCTTTCTCCATTGTGGTGTGTTCTTACCGAAGGTGCCCGGTACAGCGCGGCACCTAACCTATTGTGCCGGGACAAAACTCAACTGGAGCACAGGAGACAACACCCTTAAACTACATACAGAGAGACATGCTGACATCAGCTCTTCTGTAACGATTGGAATTGAATATCACTGAATTACTGCACCGACTGTGTTTGTTAAGACCAATCCATTTCCAGCTCTCCTTTTCATGTACTGTAACATGCTCATGACAGAATACCACTCTCACAGTGGCTTCAAAACTTGACCTCTGCCACCACACAGTCAGTTAGATACATTTAACCAGATTGGGATATTTGAGGTGTTTGATTCTTACAGCATTAGAGGGGGATTTAGTGACAGCTCAGCCTGTTTGAAGACTGTGTGTGTGTGTGTGTATGTGTGTGTGTGTGTGTGTGTATTTATGTGTACCCACATACACACTAAAACTATCATGTGTTGCAGTGCAATATCCACTCTCAATCATATTATAATGTTATAATTCACAACAGTTACATAACCGCAACAGTGATATGGCCACATGATAGAGCAGAGCTCCAGTGTTAGTGTGTGTAACTGTCTCTCTAAGAGTTAGTGCTGCTCTCCATTTAACACCAGTGACTGGTCACATGCAAACAACCAGTGTTGTGGCCCCCAAGTGCTCACACAATTCACTGCTTTCAAATCCAATAAGTATCCCTCAGTGAAACCAACTAATTGCTATGCTCATTGTGGTGGGCACAGTTAAACTGCTCCCACCATTGTTTTCTCATATCCATGTTTGGTTGCCATGGCAGGGGAGGCATGGTAACGCAACGTTAGGACCATACCCCAAATATATTTTCAATAGGATCTTGGCGCCCGTTGTAGCGCAGGCTAACCATGCTTTCCCTGCCCTGCTACTTACTGTGTTACCTCAGGGATGTGGATTACTGGTAGGAGATCATAACAGGGAGGTTCCAGCTCAATTGAAAGTTAGCGTTAGTAGTAGGACAGAAGTTCTCCTGCTGTCCTGTGAGCTGGTATCACGGTTGTTCTCACAAACATCCATCATTGTGCTCCGGGGATTACGTCAAAGGGCCGTGGGACACAGATGGAAAAGAAACAAGTACCACACGCGGCACGATCTTTAGATCATGCAGGGAGAAGCGCATGTCAGTCTGCTTTACGGCGATAGTTACACGGCTTGACGCTGCCCAAATCCAGGGCCCTCTCTGCTAACGGCTAATCGTGCTACTCTGGGTCTCGGTGTGGAAACTGCCGTGGAGGGAACCAGGAGTCTTAGAGTCCTTCCAGGTCACGCTGGTTCACTCAGCCCCAGAGGAGCTTCTTCCTGGCTTGTTCCACTGCTGTTAAGAGCGCATTGAAGACACACGAGTAAAGAAACCACCGGATTACAGATGCACTTCGGTTTTTGGCCACTCTGTAAATTCACTCTCAGACTATTAAGTCAGGAAGCCACAGCGGCAGAGAAAGACCAGCAGTTGTTTATAGACATCAGTGACAGCTCTGCACCCGCTTCACTTCCTGTCTGTGGCAGCCAATGACAACAAAGAGAAAAAGGGAGGGGTAGTGTTGGAGTGGAGTTATGGCTGCCTTTTACTTATCCATAAATCGTGAGACAGAAAGACTGTCAGGGGTTGGACGGCCTGCAGGGTTCTTCTCTGTACTTGGCCCGGGCCTCCATCGTTGCCGTGGCTTCAGAGAGCCTGGCTCCTGTGGTTGGACGGATGCTGTGAGAACCTACCCGTGTCGTCGGCGCGCTGAGTCAGCAACCCGCTCACTTTGTCCCAGCATCCCTCATGTCCTGCCCAAGGGCTTCCAGCACGCAGACACACGGCTGATCCCACCTGATAGCACAGGCTTCCTGAACCCACAATCCAATCTGCTGAGCCACACAACTGAAATCACCCTCCCCCTCCCCCCCGTCCCCTCCCCCACCACCCACCATTAACTGGCTTGTCACCATACAAAATAATCCAGCTTGCCATTGAGTGTGTCTGCAACTGTCATGGTGGTTCTTATGAGCAGAGTTCTGCCCCACTGCACCCTGGGACCTCAGCACGTTCTCTCTGATCCACATGCAGTGCCTGCATGTTGGTGAAAGTCGACTCAGTCTGATTTTCTCAGCGGTGATAAAACAGAACATTTGATTCCTATTACCAGTAGTGGTGGACGGAAAAACACTTTTGACGGGCCTGGGGCCACTTGGGGTGCCCCGACGTCTCCATATTGTCTTGTGTCTCCCCTCGCCTCCTCCACAAGCCCCACGCTCGCTGTGGCTACATCATACCCTGGCATAGAGATGAAAACTTTCGGGAGGTTTTGGATACAAAATGATTACCACATGAGGGTAATTACGGCATTAGAAAAATTATAGCCATTTATAAAAGCCCGTTTCAATCAATAAATCAGGCCGGAATAAAAATGTCAGCTCTTTTAACGCTAGACATTGCGGCGATAAAGTTATCCGTGAAGTCACGTTAAAACGCATTTCAGCACAGTAATAGGAAGAGAGTGGATGGTGTGGCACATTCGATTTCAATTCTTTCAGTCGTACTAAAAAGTGTGAGACTCACAGTAAGCAAGTCATTATACCGTCGGGACTTCAGATGTCTTCATTTGAGGGTTCTCTGTCGCAGGTCGCAAAGACAGGATTGACCTCTGTGCTATGGGTCCTTTGACCCTTGACCTCTGAGGTCACCCATCAGAAGCTTTAGGATAGCCTGACAACTGTGAAAACACTTTTAAACTGTACCCCCGCTCCGCCCCTAACTCTCAGCCCCTACAACAGCACAACTGAAAATGCAGTAAAGGGTCTGAAGAGGAGACAAGGAGATCAGCTTACATCTGCATCTGTCCCTGCACACTCCACCAGGAGTCTGCGCTGTTTATCAGACGGCTGTCAAGTCATCACTCAACCCAGACCCCCCAACCCCTGACACACACACACACACTCTCACACACACGCTCACACACACACTCACGCACCCACGCTTGCATATTAATTTCTACTTTTTATAAAAATGCATACACATACTCAAATGAAAAAAAACACACATAAACAATCACATGTACCAATACAGGCTCAAACACACATACACATACTGAAACATACATTCACAAATGACAATACAAGCTCAAACATACCCACACTAAAACACTCACAAAAACAATCACACGCAACAATGCAGGCTCAAACACACACACACACAGTTGTCTCTGTCTACACTCCACCTCTCCCTCTCTCTACCCAGCCATCACCTGTTCAGCTCCCTCAAACTCACATCCGAGGCCTGAGCCACAAAAACATAGTGCTGAGGGTAATGACCATAGTCAGTGAAGGCCTGATACCAGCAAACTTGTAAGGGGGTCACCCTACCAGCCTGGCCCAGGTCACACCCTACCAGCCTGGCCCAGGTCACACCCTACCAGCCTGGCCCAGGGCCCACACCCTACCAGCCTGGCCCAGGTCACACCCTACCAGCCTGGCCCAGGTCACACCCTACCAGCCTGGCCCAGGGCCCACACCCTACCAGCCTGGCCCAGGGCCCACACCCTACCAGCCTGGCCCAGGGCCCACACCCTACCAGCCTGGCCCAGGGCCCACACCCTACCAGCCTGGCCCAGGTCACACCCTACCAGCCTGGCCCACACCCTGCCAGGGGCACCACTGGGGTGGGGTGAGACACGCTGTGTAACCGCCTGATTTGGGTTAGTACTGAATCATCCCCACTTACAATACCACTGACCCCAAAGCGTAACCTCATGTGCACATCATGTTTTGGGTGACACACAACACAGACACACAAGCAAAACACCCTTCACACGCAGAGTACACATCATGTGTGGGTCATTCCAGACGCAGTCAAACACAGCAGCTGAGAAAGGGTTCTCCCACCAATCAGCAGAAAGGGTTCTCCCACCAATCAGCAGAAAGGGTTCTCCCACCAATCAGCAGAAAGGGTTCTCCCACCAATCAGCAGAAAGGGTTCTCCCACCAATCAGCAGAAAGGGTTCTCGCACCAATCAGCAGAAAGGGTTCTCGCACCAATCAGCTGTGGTTCGCATGAGAGCCATGGCAGAACAGGGTGACAGTGGTTACGCAAGGATTGAAAACAAAGCACAAAACACAGAAAGTGGGTGTTGTGTTTTGTTAGAAGGATCTGGGAAGGAGACAGAGACACCGGAGGAGGAGAGAAAGATAAGGAGATAATATGCGAGTTACAAGCAGTGAGAGAGAGAGATAAAGAGAGACAGACAGAGACAGAGAGAGACAGAGAGACATAGAGAGACAGAGAGAGAAATAAAGTAAGAAAGAGAGAGAGACATACAGACAGACAGAACGAGAAAGCGAGCGATAGATAGTTCACAAATGAGAGAGCGAGAATAAGAGTTTGAGAGAGAAATAAAGGGAGGGGTACTGTTGTCACCCCACCTGTCTGAGATGAGAGTAGATCCGTTGTGTCTGTATTGTTCGACCTCCTTTATGTGGCTCAGAGCCCCCAGGATATAGTAAAGCACTGGGATATCTGTACACACATCCTGTAGCACACAAAGCCATACGGCGTGGCTGTGGAGATCAGAAGATTACCCCAGCGCTGCTGGTGTGTGTTTAAGTAAGACCCTGAAACCTGAGCAGGGACAGTGTTTGATATAAAGCCTAATGATCAAGCCAAGCAGCCCATTACAGACTGTCTTAGTTACCCCCTCCACATGGCTGTTGTTGTCTAACACGCCGGCCACAAGCGCATCTTCTGCTCCCACTGCCACGTGTTCTAGCGACAATCTAGCGACAAACCTGTGATGGCTACAGCGCAACATGAGCTCTCTTGGTTCCCTGTTCAGATACCTGCTTTGCTCTACAGGACTTGGCCGGCTCTGCACTCGCCCGGTAGGTCTTGAGAACTGGAGCAGAGGGAGCACATCTCAGCTCGTCACCTCCACTCGTCCACATCTCAAACACACCTCACGCTAAGTTGACTGATGTGTTTGTGAGAATGAATAAAGACACTTGTTAGGTGCACAATGGGAGCTGGTAGCCATTGTTGCTAAAAGATGACAGGCAGAATCGCCTTACTCCCATGTGGACAAAAGAAGGTGCATTGATATGGTATTGTGTGTCGGTGTGGGAGAAGCATTTCTGTGGATATCCTTGTTTCTTCAGCTCTTTGTTGCGTTGCTCTCTGCTGTCACAGCAGATTTAGTTTCTCAAGGAGAAACCCTGCACTACAAAGACGTTTAAAGCTCCTCAAATGCTCCTTTTCGTCCAATGTTGCTAGTGTGTGTTGGCTCAAAACAAACCTGACAAAGCGACCAGGAACCCAGCACCACAGATCTCCATCTGAAGTAAAAGCCCAGAGAGGCTTACGCAGAAAGACCTGGTCTGTCGAGATGAGACTGTGGGAGTGTTGTTTCCTGGAGAAAATGACTCAAGGGCAATCATAGGGCCTTTGGTATGACTGATTTTGAATAGTTGCCTCATTTGTGGTTTAGCGGCCTTTTGAAATGTTACAAGTATTGTTGCAAAATATGCGTCAAACAGGAACGATTTGACAGAAACAAGATCGTAAGGAGTGTGCGGTTGTTCTGACCTCTGCAAGAACCTCCCTGGTAGCCCATGTGTCTCTCTGTTGCTAATTGATTCCAGTGCTTAAAACAGTTGTCTTTCCCCCCCGACCAGCAACAATCCCAGTCATCCAAGACCATACTGTCCCTGTACAGGCCCACACATTTCATACAAACATTCACAGTCACACGTAGATTCATGTTTATGCCCACTGACACACACAAACACACACACACACAGAAAACACATGACACTTAGCAGCCAACTGCTGCAGTCGTTTCCACTCCGCAAGAGAATCAATAACATGTCAGAGCCCATCCCCCGTGACCCCCCTCCCTGTGACTGAAAAACAGGTGATCAACCTCAAATGGGAGAAGAGGGGGGAGTAGAGGCTGGAGGGGGGAGACTATTCATCAACCCAGGACAGTGCCTGCCTGCCTGCCTGAAAGCCTGTCTGATAGCCTGCCTGAAAGCCTGTCTGATAGCCTGCCGGCCTGCCTGTCTGCCTGCTAGCCTGTCTGCTAGCCTGTTTGCCTGTCTGCTAGCCTGTCTGCCTGTCTGCCAGCCTGCTAGCCTGTCTGCCAGCCTGCTAGCCTGTCTCCTGTCTGTCACAGACATCTCCATTCAAGACAACTTCAAGAGCAGCTAAACAAACTCAGGCCCTCGGGTTAGGCAGCCAGGCCACAGCGCGGTGTTTAAAGGATGCCCTACATCCTCTCTCCCTCCATACAGCTCATCAGCTCACAGTTCAAAGGAGAAACACAGACCTTTACTTTACAAATCGACAGCCACAAACAGCGGTTGGATAGTAATTACTACAGGATAAGATCAGTCAGGCCGTAAAACGAAACTACCGAGTTTATCGACCGATTGTTCCATCCCGCCCCCCCAAAAATGTGTGTGATTAACGTGGCTGCATTTTGAAATGCATTCCTCTTGCAACATCAAATGATTTCTTGGAGATAACCCCTCCTAGTTGTCCACCTCCGTGTGGCGTGTGAGTGAGTGAGACATGCGTAAACTCCCCACCCAAGGAGCAGCTCTCAATCATGTGAGGGCAGAGCGCCTGCCTGCCTGCCTGCCTGCAGCAGTCAGAAGCCACAAACCTCCTGACCTCCTCAGACGAGACCACACTCACACACAGCAACACTCCTCCGGTGCTCGGCGCTCAACGCGAAAGCTCAACGACTTTACGGTTCTGAAGAGTCATTCGTTACGTCTTCCTGTGGAGCCCCCTTTAAAAACACTGCTGCTCTGTGGAGACCGTTCGCCCGTGTCCCCCCTTGTCCAGATGGGGGCGCTATTGACAATCAATGGTGTTGACGATGCAGCGCAAGACTCCACAAGAAGGACGGGGGGGGGGGGGGATCTCCTGTTGACTGCAGTCCGTCCAAGGGAAAACCTAACGTTCAGAATGGATAACCCTCTGTTTATACCAACCAATCACATTTTATGCAAGCCGAGCCAATTTGCGCCAATATGATTGTTAGCAACTTCTGTTACCTGGTCACTCTAAGCACACAATCAGTAGGTGCACAGACATAAAGATGGACACAAGACACAGCCAGACCATCTAAGTAGCAGATGAACGTCCAGCACTATCATAACAGATAAGCCCTCTGCTGCTAATACAGGTAATCATGGAGACCGTGGTCCAACCCACGGCAGATTACAGGTGCAGCCCCTGTGAGTAAGCCTGGACCTGGGCCCCCCTGGGGCCCCGCAGAGCAGGGTGACACACCTCTGTGGTCAGGCTGGCTGGCTAGGAGTCTTAGGCTCAGTGAGGTGTCTGATGAGAGGGTACAGGACAACCTGTCTGTTCCCAGCAGACTCCGAAGCTGCTCCGCACACGCAACCATGCAGCCTGCTGGAGGTAGCCAGGGCATGCCCAGACATGCAAGCTGACCCTGCCAGAGATCTGAGGACCCAGAGGAATGTGTGTGTGTGTGTCGGGAGAAGGAGGCCGGGCAGGGAGGTGTTAGACGGTGCAAAAGTTGCTCTGTGTAACTGTTGGACGTCGTGTAGGTATCCTAGAGGTAAGGCCAGCGATGGACTGCAATGCAGACAGTGTAGGGTTACCGGGCTTTAAATCAAGTTAGCGTGTTCATGTTGACATGGACATGCTTCTCTGACAGCAGAAGTCTTCATTTTTCAGTGTCCTTAGTCTGGATGGGGAAATGAGGTGTAGGGCAACGAGTCATTTGAATCATTGGTTCAAAACTAAGCCTTCCTTCCAATCTGTGTTGCAGGAAAACGTTTTCTGGGATCGTGAACGAGCCCGTTCATTTGATCGCATGCTTGCAAATGCTTTAGAGTCTAACTGATTGAGAGAGAGAGATATGGAGACAAAGAGAGACAGAGAGGAACAGAGAGACAGACAGCCCTGGAGAGACAGAGAGATAGTAGTTAGATGGGAGAGAACATACTATTACGACTTACAACCGCACTAACCTTATGTCATAAACGAGTCAATGATTGATTCCATGCCCTCAAATGTTCACATATAAAGCACCAGATCATGCAAGACCATGTCTCTGATGTTAGCTATGTAAACGTTTCCATTTTCTTTAGACACACTGAATTTCACTCCAACAACAATGAAAACACACAGTCCGTGCCAGGTCTATGCTATTAATCATATACTTTATTGAGCACACTGTGAGTTTAATGTGGGTGGGTTTGAGACCATTTTCTACTCCCGATAATTAGCTTATCCGATCATTTACACTGCTCTGAATCATTAGCACCGTTTTTAATGAGATCGCTAAAAATAGAGGAGTAATAAAACAATATAGAGGAGAGCTACAGTATAACAACACTTGACTCCATGTCAGAAGTACAGCATCGAATAACAGTACTGATCACAGATCTGAACAACTGTTATTAACTGTGTTTCCCTATGTGGTCGTGGGCCTCTAATCCAACCACCTGTGTCTGACCAGTATTGACCGGTACTGACCGCTGTTGACCATTGTTGACACGCTGTTACAGTCAGAGGCCTAGCCTCCTCTGGCATGACTTCTGTGAAGTGACGTGAGCAACTGTTTAGGCTGAGGGGAGAGTAGGTTACAGTCTTAGGCAGCTGGAGAAACACACACACACACACAGTCCGAGCAGCATGGGGGTGGGTGTGTTGGAGTAAGACTACCCTTTGCAGATTCTTGGCTTTATCTCTGTCCAGTCTGGTACTGCTTCCAACTGTAGTTTCTGTAGTTGTACGCATCATCCACAGCCAACACAGACTGGGCATCAGGCTGCAGGGCAACGAGCTGTCACAGGAGGAGAGGGGAAGAGGGGAGAGGAGGTGAGGGGAGAGGAGGAGAGGATGAGAAAACAGGGGAGAGGAGAGCAGAGGGGAGCCATGTCTATCCCTCAGGCCTGCTCCACCACCCCTCTCAGCTGCTTGGTCAGCCTGACCACCTGCACATACGGAACCTCAGCCAAGTGTCAGTTCAACATCTTAACTTCACAGACAGTGACTGTTTACACAACCAGGAGTGAGTCCTGTTTGAGTGGCGCTGATCCAGTGAGCTAGTGTATGTGCGGGTGTGAACCGTGACAAGGGAGAGGTCGTTAAGGCTGGGAAGCTCCTAAGCACAAACTGAAGAGACAGTGAATCACGTAATTAATGACCTGGTTCCCATGGGAGACTTCTGTTTGATGGTGAAACAAAAAGGAAAGCTTTACGTCCACGCTGTGTGAGATTGTCAGCGCGTAGGGGGGGGTGTTTAACCATGTGTATGCTTGTAGCTAAAGCACAGACGTAGTTAATGAGCTACCCTCAAGCCAGCTGGTCACAGGGGAGTAAAACAGAGGGCTGGTGTCCTCATAATGACAGCCTGGCCTGGATGTGTGACTGAGGTCACCAGCTGGATCAGAAACACGGCCCACCTGCCCCCAGGTACTCAGGTCAGGATGAAGACAGGGCACACAAAACACACACACTCAGAGAGACAAAGGGAGAGAGAGACTAGGAGGGAGGGAGAGTGATAGAGACAAAGAGAGTGGGGGGGGGGGAGAAGCAAGAAGGGAAGAGAAGGAAAGAAGGGGAGGGAGAGAGTGGGAGGGAGAGAGTGGGAGGGAGAGAGAGGGAGGGAGGGAGAGATGGAGGAAGAGAGAGGGAAGGAGTGACACACAAATGAGGAAACGAGAATAAATAAATAAAAACTATGAGAAAGAAACTGTGGAAGCATTTCTCATCAACTCAGCAACTTCACTACAATAAAAGAGGGTGAATAGAAAGCCACAAGAGGGATGTCTAAGCAGCCTCTGTAATTGGTCACCTCTCTGCTGGTGTTGCCCAAACCACTGCCGGGTGTCAGGATGATAGTGCAGTGGGTAGGCCCCACCCTGAACAGAGGCTGAGCCGGGCTGGGTTGGCCTGGGAGCTGGAAGCTTTGACAGCCATGAGAACCGAAACATGAAAGGCAGATCAGCACCCAAGTTACGGCAGGATTCCAGTGTGAGACACAGAATAACAGAGAAGGTCTGCACATGCACACACACGCAACTTTTTCTCACGATTGCTCGGCTTAGGGCTAGATAATGGAAGCTTAAAATATGTTTGTGGCTGATGTCATTTAAACAGCCCGTCCCTGAATTGTTGAAGTCAGAGGTTTGGGGGATAACTTTTCTCTCACAGCAGCAAACACTTCACTGAGCACAGATGACACACCAGCGTTCCCATAGATCCATGTTGTCAGCGTGACTCAAGCCAGCGATTGTTTGCTGGTTATTGGCTGATAAAAAGATAGTGAGAACTTCACACTCTGACACAGAGACAACAGGGGTTCAGACTGTGTGTGTGTGTGTATATATGTGTGTGTGAGTGTTTGTGTGACATAAGGCTTCCACCACAGCTTTCTTGGCACATCACGCTACCCACACTCACACTGTGCCTTTGTCAACCAATCAGCTGTCTGGTAGCCTGGACACTTATCACTACAGAGAGAATGAGCTATTTTCAGAGTTGGGAGCATTCTGAAACAGTCACCCAATCACACTACTTTATGAACGGGTGCTGAGAGACATTAGAGAGCGCGCGTACGTGTTTGTGTACATAGGTACAGGCACGCCGCCAGGTGAAGTGTGTTGTATTAATCAATGAAGGGTTGAGCCCTGAATTCCCGCGCTAATACGTTATCCCATGCAGAAGCTGAGAACCGTCAGAATAGCTGACTGTGAGAAGTCAGTGAGCTGCAACAAGCCTCTGACAGCAGCCCGCTCAGCAAACAGGCCGGCCCATTGTCACGGCAACGACAGGCAGCCCTCATCGCCCGCCAGCTCTCCACTTCCTCGGTAGGGCTGGCAGTCGTCAGGTGGCCGAGCAGGAGCACTCAGCCGAGGGCAGGTACACCCAGAGGGTTACTACGGAGACGTCCGATCGATCGTGCGCCGCTTGTTTCGTGCTCTGCAACCAAACAAGGCGGGAGTCGCTTGGGTCCAGCAGGACGAACAAACTAACACAAACAGCTGGTCCTGGATGTCCTAATGAGAGGGGGGCTTGGCTGGCAGGTCTCATCTCCCCAGAGCGTACATAAGCGCAGATAAGGTTACTGCCCGCCATTCCCCTGACTTGGCCTCACCGCGGCCTGACATTCTGCCTTGAAGCCAGAGTGAATCCGACTGATAGCTGCCAGACAAGTGTGTTTTTCCTGCTAACTGCGTGTAATGATATTCCTGGATGAAATGACTACCTCCGAATGATCGCGCGCACAGCGATCAGCAGCAGCAGCACATTCCCAACTGTCTGACGGTCTTGAGCAGGACTGGGCGTGGAGGTTCTGGGGTAGGTGTGACATCTTTGAATCTCTGATTTTGTAAGAAGAAATGGGTGAATCCAGGGATGAACACAGGGGAGCACAGCAGGGGGGGGGGGGGGATTATACATGGGTGGGTCATGTCCTCCACACTTTTTAGGAATAACATTTCAAGGTTATTGAAAACAGCTGACGCCCCTGGAACACAGCGTGTGCCCCTGTGAGGGGTAAGGTGGGCGAAGGTGTGCCACCTCCCCAGAGGGTGCTTGGAGGCAGCGCGGCCAGACCTGGTGCTGACAGTGTGACCAGAGCTGGGGCAGCTGGGAATGCAGAAAGAGCCGGCACAACACCGTCACGCTAAGCATGGCTGCCGTTAGCCACCAGCGCTAGCTCCCTCCTCTGCTGTGATGCTTCTCTGCGGGTGAACCAACACCTCAGGTTTGGTACAAGACAGGTTCACAGGTCTCCCAAACTCAGCGCAGCTACTGGAGTTTAGGTCAGGGACATAGGTTTGCATCATACATGGGTGGTACACCCGCATTTTGATGACGGCAAATCTGTTATCAAGGAAAGTATATTTTATATACTATACCTCCATAGTGTAAAGGAACTAAGCTTAGACTCGGAAACAACTGTAGGAGTCAAAGCTGTTGGTCTCTCAGACAGGACTGAGCTTTGCTGCTGATCTGACAGGGTCAACTGGTACTGTACCTCTAGGAACCACCCTTTGATGTTGTCGTTTCATACACAACGGTCCAGGCCTCATAAATCTATAAATACGCCCGCATGGGCTCTTCAGTGGCTCTTCCATGTAGCCTTCTATTGTAGCAGTACAGCCCGCCGAGCACGTACACACATGTTAGGGCTTTGTGTCATTGTTTGTTATCAGCAGGAACTGGGGCCTACAGGAGAGAGGAAATGTTACTGGTTCCCACCATAACTCAAAACAAGCTAATCAGTAATGGGGCTTGATGAATACATCAGCCTAGAGTGTCTTAGTCACAGACTGTAAACAATGAGCAAGCCTATCTAAGTACAAGCAGCGTTTAAAGACTTGCGACAGATCTGATGTGGCCCTTGGCTTCAAGCTGAAGCCAAACTGATTTACAGCTCTGGTGTTCCAAATCACTGGTATGCACCATATTCAAATTCCAACACAGCTTCCAGCTAAGGGCCCGCCCCCTTGGTCCTTTTCACATCCCCTGTGGATCCTCCCCTCTCCTCCTCCCCACTCCTCCCCCTCTCCTCCCCCTCCCCTCTCTGAGTGATGACGGTGGTGGTGGTGGTTGGTAGGGGGATGTTGTACCCTAAAATAATTGCAGCAAATGTTACCCGTGACACCTGGCATGGGCCCAAACCATCTGAGCTGCAGGCAGACAGACAGGCAGGCAGGGAAAAAAGAGACAGTCTATAATGCTGGTAGACAGACAGGTAGATGCGCAGACAGACAGGCAGGCTGGTATGCAGACGGACAGGCAGGCTGGTAGGCAAACAGGTAGGCAGGCAGGAAAGCATGCAGACAGAAAGGAAAGTATGCAGACAGGCAGGCTGGCAGACAGGCAGGAAAGCATGCAGACAGACAGGCAGGCCAGGTCCTTTGAGAGGAGTAGGATCTGAGAGACTGAAGTGACAGCGCAGCATCACACTCTAAATATAGCCCAGGTCTATACCGAAAGGTGGTCATGGGGCTAGAGGGGAAATGGAGACAGATAGAGAAGGTGACTAGTCTAATGTCTAGACAACTGAATCAGAAGAGTCACACATGTTTACACTTTTGTCATCTGCGTAACATCCATATAAGCCAATCAAGCCTTTAAGAGATCAAACCTGGACGGCACCTCTCTAACTGTGGCGTTCACACAGCTCCCTCTCCTCTAAATCCCCGGAGCTGTTGGAACAGGAAGCTGGGTGGTGTTGGTGGGCGGGGCACCCAGGGGGACTCTGCTGGTTGGGGGTCCACATCCAGCGTTTACCGGATCATCGGAGGAGCAGCGTAATGACGGCTTTGCACTCCCTCACCTGCTGTTCGGTGCCACGATGCCCTGATAATAAGAGGGATGAAAGGGAGTGAGTGAAGTGTGCGCTAATGACAGTAAGAGGGTGCGTGTGAGTGCATGTGTGTGTGTGGTAAATAGTGGTTTATTTAAGGAGCCTGGCTCCTTAGTGCAGGCTGGGAAAGTTGGTGTCTGGCCGGGGGGAGACAGTCTGGTCCTGCCACTCCACCCACAGACAGGCTGGAACTCTGCCCTGGCCCCCACCTCAACACATACAACAAACACACACAATCTAAACCCAACGCCCCCCCTCCTTGAGCCCTACCACACCCAAGGCCTTCCCAGGCTACTGCTGCCACTGCTGTACAATCATATGAAACACACATACACACACACACACACACACCTCCCATCCTGCCACAGCCATGGGCCCAATGCCAGTTCCCATATTCAACACAATTTGAAGTGTCCCTCGGTTGAACAAACAAATGATTGAGGGAAACAGAACTGGTTTACATCCATGGCCTAAATCATTCTGACCCGTGTGATGATTATCAAAAGGAACCCATGAGAGTCCACAGCCTTCTTTCCAACGGTGAGTGCGGAACCCATTTGTTTTGCTAAACAAACCGTGCTATGCACGTAAGGACAACGTGTTGTGGTCCTGGACTGAGCTGTGTACACAGGGGTGGAACACACCCACAGCCCACGACAGCTAGCCTGTCTACACATTCCTCTCTACACTAAACCCTGGGCTGAGGAAGCAAAGGGACTGTCCTGACAGCCGGGACTTCATGAAACAAGACTCACAAAAAGGAGGAGAGATACCCAGACAATGGCCACATTGTGGAGGCGTTGCTGTGGTTTCTAAATAAAACCTTCCATCAAAAGGTCAAGCCAGTAGGAAGCAGCGTTCTTTTCTTCAAACGGGAAGTGACAGTAGGTGTGGCAGTGGTATTCCCCTATTCATCGAAGACAAGCAAAGGTAAATTGCCCACTCATAGTTTCCCTCTGTTGAGTCACTCATACAACAGGCCCAGGGCTATGTGTATGGATGTTTACACATCCTTGCGTGTTGGGGCAGAGAGAAGTTAGGTGCTGACAGTCATTTCTAAGAGGTACTGTCCCGTACCAGAGGAGAATTAGGCCTTAATGTTAGGGTTTTACAAGTCAGTTGTATCTCTCTCTCTCTCTCTAGCCGTCTTTCCAACTGCTACAAGAAATAGGAAAGCTTACATAAAAGGTAGTGTAATCTTCATCAGAACATGTAGAGAAATATCTAGAATCCTGCCATATCCCTTCTGCAGATCCAAACATGATGCGCTATAGTCTGCAGGGTCTGTGATGAGGTGAAACTAGGATCAGGCGTCTCAGTTCACACTAACGTGTGATAGTCCGTCATGTTCTGGTGAGCACAAAATGAGCACGTGAAGATAGGGAGTACACATTATACCTTGTTCCCTCTGCCCAAACTCACACATACAATAACCCAAAACTAACTCTTACACACACACACACACACACACACACACCTAAGGACAACAGCTGCTATGGACCTTGTGCCTGAACACCGGGCAAAACAGCCTGAACAAACAGGCCGTAGGCAAGACTGCAGACATGACACACAGACACACTCACTGTTCCCATACCTAGGGGTTGGCAGTGATTGTGATGCTTGTGTTCATTCAGCTGCTGCAGGGGCCACCACTGTAAGCACGTCTGAGGAATGTGAGGGATCCAAGATGGCGGCTGATGGGCAGGGAGGCCAAGGTTCCAATCATCAAAAGGAGGACACTTGATTCACCCACTCCCGACCCGGCTGTCGTCGGGCTGTCATGTTCTCTGATCTTCTTGAGGACCTTCTCTGGGCTGAGGTTTCTCCTCCCTGGAAGGAGGAGTCTGTCTCCTTGAGAGAAGAGCCTGTCTCCTGGAGGGAGGAGCCTGTCTCCTGGAGGGAGGAGCCTGTATCCTGGAGGGAGGAGCCTGTCTCCTGGAGGGAGGAGCCTGTCTGGTTGTGATCACACCACTGTCTGCAGTGAGCCAAGACTGGACTCAAGGAATCTGGAATCAAAACCAGCTGGGGGGGAGTGGGGGGGGGTTGGAAGGGTCGGGGAGATCCACCTCGCCCATCCAGAGTCGCAGAACAGCAGGGTGGTGGTGGATGATCCAGCTCCACAAAGCTCGAACACTTCCTGGTACCACGGATTGAGATAGTATGGAGGATGTCGTGATATTACAAGGTTTAGGGACCCATCCAGACAAACTAATCTGGGGGAAAGGGGGCTGGGAGGGAAGAGGACCTGGCAGGGTGCCCATGACTGTTGAGATGTATCCAGCCTGTCAGAGACCAGTTTTCATCATCCTGCCTCCCGCTCAACCTGGGGAGCAGCTGGGCCTCAGCCCACCTCTCCACCAGCACATCATCTTTACGAACAGTCGTCTTCAGACAAGGGAGTTCCTTTGAAGCGTGTCCAACAAACCAGCTCGCTCTGTCTACACAGTACAGTCAAGTTCTCTCTGTGTGTGTGTCTGACTGTGAGTGCGAGGACCTGTCTGTTTAGAGACCTGCAGCTATCTGACAGAGCTGACCTGGGAGGCTGGAGTCAAGTGGAGCTTCTAACCTCTGTCAGAGAGACTGAGGGCCAGCCTCAAAGTGCTCCACGCTGAGCTACGTTCACAAGAGTCACTTGGCATCGTTTCTTTTGTCTCAGCTTGCCCCTGTGAAGAGGAGTCCCACCCTTCCACAGGAAGTGAGGCGTGTGATGGTCGAGGTTCGGCATGACTGGGGACATGACGGGGAGGAGGAGGTGTTTGGTTCAAAGCCTCGCTGATTCAGACGTCAGCAGAAAGCTTTTCCAAAATCCACCAAGTTCTTTGGTTTCACAGGGTGGAAAAACACAGGTTCCTTCTTGTTTTCCGACATCAAAGCAGGCTTGGAAGAAACTTTTTTTATTTTTTATTATTTATACTGGTCATGTTCATCTGTCGGGTTGATCCTTGTTTATGCTTGCGTCTGTCTGTAGTTGGACAGCTGCTGTGGTCTCCCTCAATCAGTCCTGCACGAGCACGGTGATGTAGGGTATGGCACTGATGTACAGTATGGCGCGTTCCTCATGATCATCAGGACATTGAAAGTCCTTTACATACAGGAGACCCACTTCCTGCTCATCTTGCGGTTGGGACATTGGGCGAAACCTGCGTTGTCAGCGTGTCTGACGGTCGTGTCTAGGGGTAGTTCAGTAGACATGAACTATCCCTAAAACACATCACATAGCAACCATGCATTACTCACACGGCTTTTCGCAGCCAGTGCAAGTGCAGTCAGGGCAGAGCTTCTCTCCTTCCCCGAGACCTCCATTATCCTGGTTGCAGAAATAGACAAATCCAAACATGTTCGGCTGATCTACAAGAAGGGGTGGCTTCTAATGATTAACTCTTAAAAAAATACAACTGTAACACATTAAACATTCCCCTTTCATCATGACGTCTATTTTGACATTTCAGCTGCTGCCTGTGGTTTGGGTGCTTGGCTTAGTCAAACATTAAGAAACGATCTTCAGTGCTTCAGAGCAGCAACATGGCTCCAGACCCTGACTGTAATGATCTGATGAGAGAGACAGGGAGAAAGGAAAGATCAAGCCAGCACCACACAGAGCGATACAGACACACAGATACAGGATAAGCCGGGGGGTCTCTGGGGGTGTGGCTGTGGATGGAGGGAGTGTGTGTGTGTGGAGGGGTGGGGGTGGGTGGAGCAGGGTTTTGTGAAAGGGCAACGCCACTCTCACGGTTGACATGCTCACTCATAATGAGAGGTGATTTGGGACTTAATCACGCATTAAGCCTTATTGTTGCACCTCCGGCAAACTGATGACACAGCTCCGTCGATCCGGTGGTCACACCATCAGTGTGTCCCGGGCCAACCCCTCGGGTCTGGCCTCGTGGCCGTCGCGCGTGCAAATGGCATGACGTAAGCCTGTCCCTGCCCTGTGTTCGAGGGAGAGACTGGGAAAAGAGAAAGGGAGAGGGAGAGAGGGAGGGAAAAGGGGGGGGGGGGAGAGAGGTCAGAAAGTCAACATGTTCGTGCAGCCACACGGCTGTCTGGGAGGAAACCACTCAACTGGGGCTGACAAAGAAGCTGATCGTGTCTGGACTGGAGCAGGCTGGAGCGAGCCTATCAACCTCTATCACACCATCACACGCCCTTACTGCATCCCTACACTAACCAACGCCGGTAACCCAAGTGAGATTAATCAAATGTTAATTACTTCAGTGTTATTTCCAGACTGATAACATAACAATAAGTTACCCCAGGAACACAACTTCACCATAAAGAACAGAAGAACGGTTTCCTTACAGTGATGTAACAACTGCACTTTCTCTTTCTCAAGATCAATTGAGAAACCCCATATTTTGTCTCTGAGTCCTCGCCTGAACTGTCATTAATTTCCAGGCAGTAAAACCCCAAATAAAAACTATCCAGTCCATTTCTAAGAATGAATAAGCAGGTGATGCAGAGAAAGTGAGTTAAAGAGTTCCTCTGGTTGAGGCATGTCTGTAATTGTGTAGCCTTCGGTGATGGGACATATACTGCTAGCTAGGCATGCTGAATTATAAACACTTAGAAAATTGAATAGAGCAACCAATGCCTTCAGTAAACAGATTAGAGATGCGTATCATTTCCGTTTAATTTCAGTGTACAGACCTCAAACATTCACTGTCTATGCAAATCGGTCATAGTCATTTCATCGAGGAAAGCTACAGTATGTATGATTTATGACTAGAGGTTCAGCCTGTCATCCAGCAGATGTGTTGGAGATGCAAATGTTCGGCAGGTGTGTGTGTGTGTGATGTACTGGAGGCTTTTCAGTAGGAGATGAGCGAGATGTCTGTGACAATGTTTTCGCTGCTCTTACAAACCAAATCAAACTCAAGAGGAAACAGTTAACAGTATTCTTTCTGCCATTCTGATGAAGGGCCCTACCCCCACTTTTTGCCTCAGTAAATCATCGATTCGTCTTCCCCAGCACATGAGGCCTGGTGCTCGGGGACAGGAAGTGCTCATTGTTTTGAGTCCCGACCCAGACTTTGATGTGAAGGGTCGAGAGGAGGCTCCCTCACATTTCAGGGGGGAATATTCAGTGTCAGGAACATCTGGGATCGCACTAAGTAGGGCTTACTTGGCAGGCGGTCCTATTGGCATTGACACCAACCTAACATGGTCTTTCATCTCAGCTCGAACATGTGGATTCAGCTCTAACCCTGTGCCTGCTGGCAGGGAGGAGGCTCAGGACCAGCGCCAGAGAGGGGAAGGTGTGGCAGCCCGCTGAGGACCAGGAATCTCTCTCTCACACACACACACACACACACACACACACACACAGACACTCTCCAGCCTGCCTTTTATTTCCCACTGTCCTCAGGAGTTCCAGCACAGATTCCTTCCACCCTGTTTATACTCATATTTTCACACATGCTGGTTTCAGACTCATCTTTGAATTCCTCTCGTTTCTCCCAGACAGAGACGCTATTGTGGACTGTGACACAGGACACCGTACGGGACAAAGCTGGCATAACACCATGCCTAAAAATACTCAAACTACTTACCCCGGGCAGAGCAGTCTCTCAGCCATCAAGTGATTTAACAGGAGTGTGTGGTTCCCGGTAGGGGGTCTGTGGGCCAGCCTGCTCGTAGCCCTACAGTGCATGTAACACGACAGACTGCTGCCAATCACAGACCGCTGCCAACGACCCGGGCTAAAATAGGTGAGTACGAGGAGGACAGGTAAAGTATTTAAGCTCGCAGGTTCGGCACAGCGTATCTGCGTCATTGTGTTTGAAAGCCGAGCGCGGCAGGTCAGGGGGTCAGGGAACACCTTGGCTGTTTGCTGGGATGCCCTGGCCTGCCGGGCGCTGGGAGAGGGAAGGGCCAGCCACTCAGGGGGTCTAAGACTGACCTGCCAGCCAGCCACAGCCCAAGTGTTTACCTGGCGTTGGACCACGCCTCCTGGGGTCCTGCTACTGTCTCTGCCACCTGTGGATTATCCAGTTGACTGGCTTCGTCGTCGAGGATCACACACTCCATACGATTCACATCACCTTGTCTGTAGCCCTCCATCAATCATTCAACTGACCGTGAACAATTCAAAAGAAAGGAGCCAACTGCATGTCCCAAGTGGGAAATGATCTGTGTGAAATCATTAAGACACAAAATATGAAAGACAACAATAGAAACAATCACTCTTGCTGCCAGACAACACATTGTGGCTTTTCTACTGCATGGCACCGGTTGAAGCCTTCCCATCTGCTCTCAAGGAGCTAGTTCAACAACAACTATGCTATTGGGTGGCCCCTACTAACCTTGAGCAGGCGTGTGAGTGATACTGGAATCTGGTATTGGCTTACATGGCACATGCTACACAGGTAGAACACATACTGTCCACTGGCTGCTGTGAGTTCCACAAACTCCTTCACCCAGACCCCCCCCCCCCCCCTCTCCCAGACCCCTTTTCATAGCTCTCTTCTTTATTGTACTTACCAAGTAGGTCAGTTATTATGCACTGTACAGTACACACATGTGACTTGAAGGATATCTGATCCCAAATTCCGGGCACGTTTCCCATTCTGGGAGGACTACTGATGGGTTAACGACCACCAAACATGACATGTCGCACTACGAAGTGTTATATGTCCTCTACACAGCTGCTTATTGCGATCATATTGTATCAGAAACCAAAACTAAGTTTTAAGTAATGCGTGGTATAGTTTGTCAATAGGTTGATGAGAAAACAAATTCAAATACCACAACCCTCACTGACTGATTTGCTACTTTCCTTGCCTGTATTGAAGCCTCTTTAGACGACGGGGGGTGGTGCGAGTTAACTTGGCGGTTATGACAACACGATAGTACGCTAAATTATTTTGCTGCTGCTTAACGACTAAAAACGAGATTCCAAAAAGTATTAAAAGGTCGCTAAGTAATATTTTAAAGTGGCTATGGATGGTGAGAAGTCGCCAACTCTAGCAACAAAAACGCTAAATGTGCAATACTAGTACTGGGTCTCGGTATGAACGGTGGGTGTACTGTAGCTAGGCCTACTACAAGGGCTAACCAATGATTCTCGGTCAGTTAAGGTAACTTACCTCATGCCAGATCTGTACTACTGCTGCCAGTCCATCACAGTATGGGAGAAAATGACCTGTGGGTTAATTAAATGTATTTTAAACACTACAGTTGTACAGCTAGCCTAATCATTACGAGATAGCTAGCCTGGACTAGCGAGCACAGCGTCAACATTTAAACCGTTCTCAGAATCCGTTTCATCAATATTAACCGAGCATGGTTAGAAATCCCTTACAACCCTGATGTATATGGATCCCCAGTTTTGCAGTAGCCTGCTGTAGGCTACATTGAGCTACTTCCAAAATCCTTTCTGGATTGGAACTGGACTAGGCCGTCGATGTCTTTGCAGTTGGGCAACTGAATTTAAGTAGGCACGCGCAAGAGTCAGTCAGAATGCTGAATATTTTAAGGGATGTGTTATTAAAAACTACCTATATTTGCCACTTCCTCGTGTGGGGACAATAAATTATATTAGTACACGACCCCGGTATCCACGAAATTACGTAGCATAAACAAATTAATAAATAAACATAACAATGGCATTGGTATAAAATACTTTAATAAATAGTAGGATTTTTCTAAGAACAAACAAAAAAAATCACCAACAAACCAAGACTTTGCCAACTGCTCTTTTGTACAAAATAATTACAATGTTGTGCACATTCAGCCCACTGTGCTGGGCTAGCAAGATCTGCTGAATGGATATGGGTCGTTATATTGTAATCCTTTATTTTGCATCATTAAAACAAATTGAAAACATAATTTTTGTCCACGAATAACAATATTAAACTGTAGAGATACACCAGATTAATTTTCACTACCACTTCAGAGGTAATGCAAGATGGGTTCTCTTCCTCTGTCATAGTGCAGAAACAGAATCTGTACAAACACTGGACAACAACAACAACAACAGCAACATCAACAACAATATAACTTGTTCCCTTCATTAGACCAGAACTTATAAGCATTATTTGGGCCATTACAAGGCCGGGTTACATCACTCCTCATCAGAAACAGTCTACAAGCATCCATCCACATCCCTTGTCAAAACCTGCTTGCATCCTTGGATCCCGTGTCAGACTAAAGCAACCTTTCCATGTGTTGGCCCGTCCTTGCATTCTAATAGGACATTCTAGTGTTAACATACAGTAGTAGTGTGAATGGGAGATAGAGAGCCAGCATTCACCGAGAAAACTCTTGATGTTGGAACAGAAAGATATAACACAAAACAACCACTTATAATGTGTATATGTCAATGCTCTGGTGAACTAAGTGGGACCCTAGATATTGTCCATAATCTGTATAAAACCTGCCTTGTGTCAATGGACACAAATAAACGGAATGACATCATTAAAAAAAAGAACAAACATTCTTACTTTTTAGAATAACTATCATACAAAGGGTCACTTAAGTTACTAAATTCAAATATACACAGCCATTTTCATATTTACATATATACATAGCAAAGAAATACCTTTATGGTGGTATGAATAGTTGGTTAGAACAGACTTCCCTTTATATGAATTTTAAGTTCTGGATAACTCTGAAAGAAATTTAAGAACAAATAAAACGTAGGGCTTAAGGCACTTTCTACCAAAGCAAATACTGAAATGACCGCATAGGCTCCAAGGAAGTTTTAAACACATGCTGACATGATATACATTAGGTCTTTACAAGTGTCTACATGTCCTGGTTAAACATGTTTATGGATGTAAACAAATGTTTCTGTCAGGTGGCATGTAGGGTTTCCGTCAGCTGTTTAAGGACTTAAAATACAAAATCTGTTTACATATTTTGACTTAGAAAATTACGATACGGCAGGAAAGCATAGTAAAGGCCCAGAGTGTGGGTTAAGGCAGATGTGAAGAGAGCGGCCCATGACTATAGTCCTCCAAAGGCAGTGCTCAAGTCACGTGATACAGAATCCTCTAGATGACATTATGGAAAAGATCTTTCCCCTTTGAAAACAACAACAGTTTGTAAAAGAAATAAAAAATAGAAAGTAGCCAAAGCGTTTACTCTTTTTGTTTCCAACAGTGTGGTTTTCAACTGAAATCAGGAGCAGTTTTATCTTAGCCGTCAAGTCCCTTCTTTTGTAAGTAAGAAGCCTCGACATTGACACGGAAAAAAAGAAGAAAAGTTTAATAAAATGTTTATAAAAGCATCTGTAATCTTCACTTCTGGTGCTTGACGTTTAAAGCAGACGTGTCCCGCTCATACGTAATGTTCTTTGACGTCCTCCGCGACGTTGGCAGCATTAAGGTTTTTACAGCGGTTGTCCTTGGGGCTGTAGGCAGTCCGATGGGGGCCTTTGACCGGGGCGCTGCGGCTGGTGCAGATCACCTCTCCTTTCCCCAACCCCTTGTCTTGCCCCCCTGGCACGGGGCACTTTTGGGAGAGGCCCTTCTCCAGCTCCAGGCCTCCTCTCCCCTGCCCTTCCACCTCCTCGTCCCCCTCCTCCTCCTCCCCGTCCGCCCCGTCACACTTCCTGTCTGCGGGGCTCATGAGTTTCTTACACTCGTACTGGACGTCCTTGTCGCGGTTGTCCTTGAGCAGCGCCTGGCCGGCCCACGGCGTCTCCAGCTGATTGTTCACCGTGCCGTTCTCGGCGGCGGACGCCCTCTCGCGCTCTTTCTTCCTCTTGCGGCTCCACCGCACGCACACCACGAGGCAGAGGATCCACAGCACGCTGAACACCACGCACAGCACCGGGACCAGGTAGTCTGCCATGAGAGAGGAGGGAGGGAGCGGTTGGTTCCGGAACAAACGCAAAAGAAAAAAAAAATCTGTTGGTACCTAACTGCAGAGGGTGTTGGGCCTCCGACTCACCGACAGGCTGGGGCATGACCTGCGTCTCCACTTTGACCTCCACCACAGCCAGCATGAGGGTGCTGTTGTGGCGCTTGGAGAGGGCACTGATGATGCCGCTGGCGGCCTCCTGGATGTCCGCACGATTGGCCTCCAGTGCACGGGCATCGTCCTCATAGGACTGCAGGGGAGAGGGGGGAGAGATGAGGGGCGGGGAGAGGAGGAAGGAAGGAACAGAGAGAAAGAAGAGGTAATGTTGACTCTGAACAAGAAAGGGATTCCCCCCCAACTCCCCCCGCCCTGACATGCGCCCTCCCATGAAGCAAACAGAGGGTGTAGTTAATTGCCTAATAAGTCGATCAGAGTGAGTCCAGGGGGAGCTGGGGGGAGCTTAGCTCATTGCTGAGCACTTCAATTAGGAGGAACAATAGCGGAGCGGGCCAGCTGTGGCTCCCCGGGCAGAGAGAAACCCTCCCCTTTCTTCTTCCTGGGAAAGCAGCAGCTCATTCACACGCTCCCAGCCCAGAGCGAGCGCCCCTCACCCCGCCTCTGGCACCATGCTAGGTCGCTAGCGACCACCCCCCCGGCCTCACAAAGCCCCGGCAGCCTCCCGCTGAGGCTGGGCTGGCCCACAGCCTCCACAGCCCCGGGTGTGGGTCTTCTCCACGTGCACAAGCACTGTCCATAACCGAGGCGCATGTCAGAGGCGTTCGACCCGGACTTTTTCGAAATTACCTCTGACGTTTTCAACGTGAGCCCGTGGTGAGTGGGTGGTGAGTTGTAATGAAAGCCAGCTCTGAAGCTGTGAGGGTTTCACACACACCACTCCTTTTCCTGTACTACGTCCCCAAACACGACTACATCACAAGTACAGGCCTAATCCCCTCCATTAAGAGCTTAGTGCCCTGTAGGGCCTGATTTCCCCCATGTCTGACTCTGGGGGGGGAGAACCTGGGTGGCCGACATAGACAGAGAGATAGAGAGAGAAAGAGAGACTAACATAGCAACGACAAGCAAATGAGGAGAGACAGAGAACAGTAAGGTGTTCCAAAGTCAAGCTAAATGTCAAACAGATGTTTCCGAAGAAGGGCGTCGCGCTTCAAAAGCCTTCCCTTTTAACAGAGGGGAAAGAAAAAGGCTCCGATTTTACTGGTGTACTCTTGAAGCCATTTACAATGACGAATTAAGTGTGTGATTTAATAAAGTGAATGAAAGAGCAGAGTAAGGCGAGGTCCTCGGGGCTAAGTGAGGGAGGAGAGGAGCGAGGGATTCTGATGACGACAGTGGGACGTGTGGAGGTAAGAAGGGATCAATGGCAGTTGGAAGGTGGGAGGTGAGGAGGGCAGCTGTGTGTGTATGTGTGTGTGTGTGTGGGGGGGGTGTTAGGGGCCACTCACCATGGCAACCTCTACGGCATCTCTGTTGGAGTTGGACAGGTCACAGAGAATGAGGAGCGAGCGGTCTTTAGCCAGGGTCTGTGTAACAGGGAGGTACTTCAGCTCCCAACACATGTTCTCCACAGTTGTGCCCTTTCAAAACACACACACACACAAATACACACACACAACATGATAAGAGATGAAAATTAGTAATGTAGGCTGAGAGAACGTTCATTCGTTTGTGTTCCAAACAGAAAGCATTTCTAGTCAGTCCAAACAATCGTTTGTGGCTCTCACTTGTGGCACTTTGTCTTTGTCGAAGATCAGGGTGATCCGAGCACAGCTGTTGTCCAGGTAACCACTGTTGGGCTCACACTGGGTGTGCAGCGGGGGCGCGGGGTCGGGCGTGGAGCACACGCCCCACAGGTGGCAGGGCGGGGAGAAGCAGGTGAGGAACTGGTGTTCCACGCACTCGTGACCTCCCTGACAGGAGGGGGCGCTGTCCGGGGCTGGGGGGCTTCTCTGCAGCAGGCAGGGCCGCCGGCCACACACCACCTGGAAACCAGCGGACAGAGGTTAGAGCTCTGCACACGCCGACGGAAACTCGGCGGTGGAGACACGAGGGGCGGAGCCTCACCTTGGAGCAGCGCACGTTGCCGTTGACGCACTGGCAGGTGTTACACTCCTCCTCCCAGCGGCTGCCATGAGGAAACTGCAGGCCAGAGTGACGGCAGGCCTTCCCTATCCCTATGACTGCAGAGAGAGAGAGAGAGAGAGAGAGAGAGAGAGAGAGAGAGAGAGAGAGAGAGAGAGAGAGAGGGAGGGAGAGAGGGAGAGAAAGAGAGAGAAATATGGACAGATAAAGATGAGAGAGAGAGAGAGAGAGAGAGAGAGAGAGAGAGAGAGAGAGAGAGAGAGAAAGGGAGAGAGAGAGAGAGACAAGGTTAGGACCAGTCCCCCTGCACTCCCGCTCCCTGGAGAGGGCTTGAGGATGTTTCCGACTGGGAATCAGGGTTCTCTCCTGGGTTCTAGAGAACTCACACTCCTGGCAGCGAGGCCCGGAGCGGCCCAGGGGGCAGACACAGCGGAACCCGTGGATCTCGTCCACGCACGTGGAACCATAGGCGCACGGGGAGGACTGGCACTCATCGATGTCTGAGAAGGGAGAGAGAACAGAACCAGTTAGAACCCATAGAGATGTCTAATACTGCTTCAATACAGCCCATCAGGGAAGGTATTGATGATAGGTTCTCATGCAGCCTCACCATGGCCCTCTCTGAAAAGAAGGTAAAAGGAGCTGAGGATTCTCCCAGAGAATGTCTCACTGAACTGACCTGTTTGCAGAATACAGCTGACCTCTCCTCACAAGAGGGGTGAGAGGTTAAGACAGGCTTCCTAAAGGCTTCCTAATCTGTCCCCTCGGAGACAATCAGCTCAAACTCCCCGTGTCCCCTTTCACCCCTGACCCCCAGGTCCGGCCCCCCCCCCCCCTCCCCCCTCCAGCACAACCCCTCTGGTTCCCAGGGACTCACTGATCCGGCAGTCGGGTCCGGCGAAGCCTGGGGCACACTCGCAGCGGAACCAGTTCACTCCGTCCACACACAGACCTCCGTTATAGCTGCAGAGAGAGGAGGGAGAGGCACAGAGCACATGAACAGAACCCCTCGCAGTAAGCCCCTATACAGGGCAGCAGAGCACCAGGCCACAGGTGCCTGGTGCCTGACACACACAAAACACCAAAGCTGGAGGGCTCAAACTACAAAGAGAAAAGCCCCTCGTTTTCATCCCTGTCCTGGCGGTAGAGTTTCGAACGCGAGAGAGAGAGAGAGAGAGAGAGAGAGAGAGATAGAGAGAGAGAGAGAGACGGAGAGAGGGAGGGGAGAGAAAGGAATGATGTTCACTAAAGCTGATCCCTTACACTTATCACTTCATATGTAAATCCCGACTGACCCCATACTGTGCTGGCCCTATACCCCTGCTGACCTGCCCCCCCCCCCCGCCCTCCCCCACACCGCCCCCTGTGAAGGGGTCAGTGGTGAAGAATAGGGAGAGGTGCACCCTGCCCCACCCCCTGCCCCCCTGTACTAATCCCCCTGTCAGTCATTGTGGCAGGGGGAGTCTTTGTGTCCAGCAGACCTCTCTGATCCAGTGGAGCAGGAATACTCAGCTGCCTGGCTTCACTTCCCCTCTCACACACCTTCCATGCACCCCACACACACACACACACACACACACACACACACACACACACACATACACCTCTGCATCCCCAGTACCGCTTGGGAAATCTGGGAGGCATTAAATGAGATTTGTGAGGTGTGTAGTTAGCGGGACAGTTTGTGTGCGAGTGATCCTCTCTAACACCCTTCATCACGGAGCAGAATGTTCACACCCTTCAGATCTGACGGAATGGGATCAGGAAGTGGCACTCGGCAACATCAAATAAAACACCCCCGACTTCATACAACCTTCGTTTGCGTGTTACGTTCACGTTTCGACACTTACCAGGGGTAAGGGTTGCAATCGTTGGCATCTGACAAGAGAGAGGGTGAAAGAGAACGGAAGTTAGACGATTTGCACCAGAGCATAGACAGTTGGACAGAGCCTCGATTAAAGTCCCTAGTTGTCCATGTTTCTTACTCTGTCCGCAGGTGGCTCCTTCCCAGCCGTCCTTGCAGATGCAGGTGTACGTGTCCCCGCCTCCCACACAGGTCCCCCCGTTCTCGCAGGGACCAGAGTCACACGTGCTGTTCTTGGCTGCAGGGACAGAGAGACGCCAGGGAGACACGGTTTAGGAGCGCGGGAGAGCCCATCAAAGTGTGATAGGAGGGAAAGAAACGCTTAAGCGTTCGAGACGAGAGCTAATACTTTAGGAGGACAGGTAATACTTTAGGAGCAGAGGTAATACTTTAGGAGGACAGGTAAGAGTTTAGCAGTGCTAGGGGTTTAGGACGTGCTTCTCACCAGTGTTGCAGGTGCTGCCTCTCCAACCTGAGGGGCACGCACAGCGGAACGAGTCGCCGTGGTCGTAGCAGGTGCCTCCGTTGCTGCAGGTGCTGGCATCACACTGGCTCTCACCTGCAGGAGAACACCAGGCCGTCACACACACACACACACACACACACGCTGATAAGCTAACGCACTCACCAACACACTCTCTGAGACACGCTGGGGGAAAGATGCGCGCACACACGCTCTCTAAACTCACGCGAGTGGCAGGTCTTGCCCTTCCAGTTGTCGGTGCACTGGCAGTAGAAGTCGTTGAGGAGGTCCACACAGCGTCCTCCGTTCTTACAAGTGTTCCTCACACAGTCGTTCACGTCTGAGGGAGCAGACCTCAGGGGTCAACACAGAACACGCTGCTGGCTCTCTCTCTCTTTCAGACACACACACACATGTAAACACACACACACACACTCACCAAGGTCACACAGAGGGCCCTCCCAGCCGTCAGGGCAGAAGCACTGGAAGGAGCTGATGCCATCGATGCAGGTTCCTCCATTCTTACAGGGGGAGGCGACGCAGTCGTTGATATCTGCAGGGAGAGAGACAGAGAGAGTAGAGAGAGAGAGAGAGAGTAAAGAGAGAGTAGAGAGACAGAGAGCGAGAGAGAGAGAGACGGAGAGAGTAGAGAGACAGAGAGAGACAGAGAGAGACAGAGAGAGACAGAGAGAGACAGAGAGAGACAGAGTATGGGTGAGGAGGAGGAAGCGATGACAGCGAGAGACTGGTGTGACTGTGGGTTAGAGTACTCACTCTCGTGACAGTAGAGACCAGTGAAGCCCAGATCACAGGAGCAGGTGAAGTTGCCTGCCGGCTGGCTGATGCAGCGACCGTGGGGGCCACACACATTGGACGATATGTGCCACACCCCTTCCTGGGTGTCGTTGGTGGCCACGGCAACGGTACAGCTGTCGATCACTGGGGTCGACGAAGAAAGAAAACGACAGTGTGTAATGAACGATGAAAATCCCACAAACCCTCCAGCTGATAGGTGAGGTCTGGGCTCAGAAGGAGCGCTGCACTGTGACGAGCCTGTCAACGTTCCTACCTTCACACGGGTTGGTCTGGCAGTGGTCCTTCAGCTCCGAGCAGGTCTTTCCTTCGTAGTCGTCTGGACAGGCACAGTAGAAGTCTCCCATCAGGCTATGACACTGGGCCTTGTTCTGGCAGGGGTTAGGGCTGCAGGGGGTCGTCTGTACCTGCGGATGGAGGGACGGAGGAGGGGACGGGTGAGTACGTTCCCAGCCAGCGGAGGCTGATGTTATCGATGGACCTGATGAGTTGGACTCGCTGAAGCTAAGCTCACCTCGCAGGTGGTTCCGGAAAACCCGCTCGGGCACTCGCACATGAACCCGTCCGGGATGACGTGGCACTTGGCGGCGTTCCGGCACGGGTCGCTTGCACAGCTGTTCCTCTGGACCTCGCAGTGCCGGCCCACGTAGCCGGGCGGGCACACGCACACGTACCCGCTCCGCCCATCCTTGCACGTGGCTCCGTTTTGGCACTGTCCGTGACAGCTGTTGATGTCTGCAGGTGTAGGGAGGGACAGAGCTTAGTGGGTGCATGATGACAATGCAGAGTCAGACCGTGGAAAGACAGGGATGGCATGCCAGACACAAAGCTCAAAGATGCAGGTTCAAGCCTGACAGAAAAAGGAAGTTTAGATACAGGAAGCCACGCTGCTCTGGATTAGAAAGGCTGCATGCACTGGAAGCAGTTTAGGTCAACTGAAAAGCTCTCGTTCCTATTTCCCTACTCGCTGAAAACCGGATGGGATTTTCACGGTTGTGAAATTCCATTCCGTTGCAAGAGACTTGTATGGCTAAAGAGTGTGTTTAGCAGAGAGAAAGCCCAGGAAGGGACATGGTTCTGAGTGGGTTGTTGACAGAGCTTCAGGCAAGATGACAGAGATCAGGAAGTGACCAATACTAACTGATGTCACAGTTCTTGCCGGCCCATCCACGGAAGCAGGCACAGTGATAGAGAGCAGAATGCCTGCCTGCCTGCCTGCCTGCCTGCCTGCCTGCCTGCCTGCCTGCCTGTCTGTCTGTCTGTCTGTCTGTCTGTCTGTCTGTCTGTCTGGCTGTCTGCCTGGCTGCCTGCCTGCCTGCCAGCCTCTCTAATCACGATCCTTCGCTCTTCCACACCAACGCGCCCCGCACCCAAGGTAATGTAGAACATTCTTTAAGATCTAGTGAACTACTCTTAATCATGTACTGTATGTTCTCAGCGGTCCCCCCCTCCTCCCTCCCCCCTCTCCCCCCTCCCCCTCCCCCCCCCCTCCCCCCCCCCCCCCTCCCTCCCCACTTCCCCCCCCCCCCCCCTCTCCCCCCCCCTTCCCTCCCCCCCCCTCCCCCCCCCACCTCCCGCCCCGCTGCACTGACCAGACCCAAGGCTGAGCTGTTACACAGCACCTGTTGGGCTGCAGTAACACAACACCTCTCTCCCAGGTACCGCCCGCTCCCTGAAAGGGGAACCGTGTGTATCTGAGGATAACGGACCCGTAACTCAAGGCCCAGAGCTTTGTCTCCTTGCCTTAGCATGTTCACAGGTTAGAAACCATTTCCTCTGAACCTGCCCTTTAGTGGGGTGGGGCTCAGTGTGGAAAACATCCTCCTTTTCCCCCAGTCTGCAGCCAAACAGAACCCCCCTGTCTGGGTATATTTGGTCCCAAGGCTAGCAGTTGCCAGGCTGGGTGTTATTTATAACTTTACTCAAGTCACCTGGCTCCGGTTGCACATCATATTCAGCTATCTCAGTTTGCAAGCCCCCTTTTCAAACGACTACTCTCCATAGTAATAGCACTCGCTAAAACAGGACGAGGTAAACAAACATTAAAATGCTACTCAAGCACAGAAATTCATGGCATGAGATCAAACACACCATTCACTACTGGGGACAAATCTAAAAAAGACATTCACAAATAAAGACCAGTGCAAATGGAATGCAATCAAACATGCGGTGTTTAGTTATGCACCCCAGGACACCTCAGTCCTGAAGCTCCAGCACTGCTGGGTTGCCGTACCTATCTGGCAGGTCTTCCCTGCCCACTGCGGAGGGCACAGGCATTCAAAACCGTTCTCCATGTCGATGCAGGTGCCACCTTGGGCACAGGGGTTAGAGGCACACTCGTCCGTGTCTGAAACACACACACACACAGAGTTAATGTCACAGCCTGACTTCATGTCACGTTCATGAAGCATGGGCACAAACACACATTCAAAGTTCCAACCCCCTCTCTCCCCCCTCACTCCCTCTCTCTCCCCCTCTCTCTCCCCTCACTCCCTCTCTCTCCCCCTTTCTCTCCCCCTCTCTCTCCCTCTCCCTCTCCTTCCCTCTCTCTCTCTCCCCCTCTCTCTCATGCACACACGCACAGTAGAACACGTTGCTCTCACCTTTAGCACAGGTAGGCCCCGTCCAACCGGCGGGACAGTGGCACTCAAACCCAGAGGGGACCTCGTGACAGGTTCCCCCGTTAGCGCAGGGGTTTGACACACAGGCGTGTTCCGCTGGAAGGAGAGAGGGGGGTGAGAGGGGTGAGAGGGGTGAGAGGGGTGGGGAAGAGAGACATATTTTTGCTGAGCTCCAGTGAAAATGTGGGTAAAACGCCATTGGCATCCACAGGCAGGTTGATATGTGCAATGTGCTGACTCACCTATCTGGCAGTTCTTGCCTGAGTAGCCGTCAGGGCAGGCACAGTGGTACTCGTCTGGCTCCGTGTTCATACACGTCCCCCCGTTCCTACACGGACGGTTCGTTCCGCAGTAGTTCAGGTCTGTGGAGAAACGTGGAACGTCGATGGATTAAACTCCCCCTCGGGTTTGGGTGTCGGAAACAGGTGACAGGTCAGAGGTGAGTGTAAAGAAGGTGTCCAGGTACGATTCTTTACACATATTTTATTATGATATTTTATTCATTTATCAGACGCTTTTATCCAAAGGGACAAACAAATAATGCATCCAGGAAGTCAAGCAGATGACCGAGGACCGTAAGTGGACAGTTCCAACAGTATTCCGGTGGTCAGAGTCTAGGTACAGTCTGTATTTACTAACCAAACCACAAAGCAACCACGTCTCAGCTACAGTTTCACAGGTACAGCCTGTGGTGTTGGTGTGCACAGTCATCTCACTACAGCCTGTGGTGTTGGTGTGTACAGTCATCTCACTACAGCCTGTGGTGTTGGTGTGTACAGTCATCTCACTACAGCCTGTGGTGTTGGTGTGTACAGTCATCTACCTACAGCCTGTGGTGTTGGTGTGTAGTCATCTACCTACAGCCTGTGGTGTTGGTGTGTACAGTCATCTCACTACAGCCTGTGGTGTTGGTGTGTACAGTCATCTCACTACAGCCTGTGGTGTTGGTGTGTACAGTCATCTCACTACAGCCTGTGGTGTTGGTGTATACAGTCATCTACCTACAGCCTGTGGTGTTGGTGTGTAGTCATCTACCTACAGCCTGTGGTGTTGGTGTGTACAGTCATCTCACTACAGCCTGTGGTGTTGGTGTGTACAGTCATCTCACTACAGCCTGTGGTGTTGGTGTGTACAGTCATCTCACTACAGCCTGTGGTGTTGGTGTGTACAGTCATCTCACTACAGCCTGTGGTGTTGGTGTGTACAGTCATCTACCTACAGCCTGTGGTGTTGGTGTGTACAGTCATCTCACTACAGCCTGTGGTGTTGGTGTGTACAGTCATCTCACTACAGCCTGTGGTGTTGGTGTGTACAGTCATCTACCTACAGCCTGTGGTGTTGGTGTGTACAGTCATCTCACTACAGCCTGTGGTGTTGGTGTGTACAGTCATCTCACTACAGCCTGTGGTGTTGGTGTGTACAGTCATCTCACTACAGCCTGTGGTGTTGGTGTGTACAGTCATCTCACTACAGCCTGTGGTGTTGGTGTGTACAGTCATCTCACTACAGCCTGTGGTGTTGGTGTGTACAGTCATCTACCTACAGCCTGTGGTGTTGGTGTGTACAGTCATCTCACTACAGCCTGTGGTGTTGGTGTGTACAGTCATCTCACTACAGCCTGTGGTGTTGGTGTGTACAGTCATCTACCTACAGCCTGTGGTGTTGGTGTGTACAGTCATCTACCTACAGCCTGTGGTGTTGGTGTGTACAGTCATCTCACTACAGCCTGTGGTGTTGGTGTGTACAGTCATCTCACTACAGCCTGTGGTGTTGGTGTGTACAGTCATCTCACTACAGCCTGTGGTGTTGGTGTGTACAGTCATCTCACTACAGCCTGTGGTGTTGGTGTGTACAGTCATCTCACTACAGCCTGTGGTGTTGGTGTGTACAGTCATCTCACTACAGCCTGTGGTGTTGGTGTGTACAGTCATCTACCTACAGCCTGTGGTGTTGGTGTGTACAGTCATCTCACCTTTGTTACAGAGCAGGCCTCCCCAGTTCTTCTCACAGCTACACTGCCAGGGCTTGTTGCAGGTGCCATGGACGCAGCCAGGGTAGGGCAGGCACTCGTCACAGAACAGACCCTGCCAACCATAGTTACACCTGCAAAGGAAACGGACATCTTACAAACCACAACCTCAGGTATAATATCCGTGTTTAAGACCATGAGACCTAATATGCTCATTTCATCCAAAGGCAACAAACTTTTTTTTATTAATATTTTTTTTTTAACCTAAGATCGTCCGTTTTGCAGCCGCTAGGCTAAACCTTCCAAGTGACCTCACGTCAGATATACGACGATAGTTAAATAGGGAGAGGCTGTCTGGGAGCCTCCAGGGAGGCAGGGGGGGGGGGGTGAGGGCCGGTGAAGGGTTAGCTAATCTGTTGGTTTATGGCAGCAGTCTGTTATTCCAAGGCCAGCGGTAACCTTGCCCCACCTGTCGTGTCATTTCTCCCCCCAGGGCTATTTTAAGGATCCCCTTCTGCAAATGGACGCCGATCGCACGCTCTGCTGCGATCCTTCGCAGATGCGGCAGTCCGCTCGAGAGGGCCGGGGTGTGAGGCGCTGCGGTTCGGACATGCACAAAGCCGTCACTACGCTGTTTCAGATCGTGCGCGCTGTAACGCAGTGTGTCACAGGTCCCTGTGTCGCAACGTGCAATGTTGCATTGACGTCTTGCACACTGGCCTGTGGTTTGGGGTTTGTACAGTGCTGTGCAGCCGTGGAAGGTTTGAGGCCTCCATGTGGGAGCGGGAAAAGGGGGGGAGGAGGGGGGGAGACCGCCGGGCCACCGCAGGCGGGGGTGGCCTCAGACCTCCCCAGCCATGGCCCCCGTCAATGGAGGGCCCCAAAATATCCCTCCTCCAACAACCGCCCACGCTTTGGAAATAGACCTGCAGAAGCCACGCCCCTCTCGCTGTCTGTCAGCCAGGGGGCCCTGACCTGCTCCTCTCCAACAGCTCCAAGACTGTTGAATTATTTAGAGAGAGTCAGAGATACAGAAAGAGAGAGAGAGAGAGAAAGAGAGAGACACTCTCCGAAATAAGCAAACTTAGCCCCGCTGTTGCCAGGATACCTCTTCAGTCGTGTCACATGAGGGAGAGTATAGGTTGTGGACGCGCTGTGTGTATGGAAACAAGACACCGACAACACATTTTTAGTTTTCCTCAAGTCTGCAGGAGGGCGGGCTTCTCTCCGCAGGAGGAGGGAGCCTGTGTTCCTGGTGGGAGAGAGCCTCGCAAGCTCCAAATCACATGTTGAGGCACATTCCATTTTGTTCTCTTCGTTCGATTCCAAAAAGCCACATTGAGAGATCAGGCTCATTCGGGAGTCATATCGGAGTTCTCTCCCTCGCCTTGTCCACTTGCATGGTAGTTGAAGCTAATGATGCATCAGAGATGGGGACCAGCTCACTTTGTGACGCCAGGCCAGGCTGCTGTCATCTATTGGCCCCAGTGCGTGACCCAGGGTGCTGGATCAAGCCCCGCCCTGCGAAGCAGGCCAAGCTGCCAGCCAAAACAGGCCCAGGATAGGAGGAGGTGCAGGGGGGGCCTGCTGTCTGCGTGGGCAGAGGGGCTCAGACACAGCGCTGGAGCAGTAGAGGAAACACTGTGTGCAAAACAGGCCTCCGCAGGCCAGCTTTGGAACAGGAAGGGAAACAATGGCTCCTGGATCAGACTGGAGCTGGAGAGGTGTGTGTGTGTGTGTGTGTGGGATGGGGGGGGGGGGGGGGTAGTACATGACTCTACACTCCACAGAGGGCCAGGGTTTTGGAGGGAGGAGGAGATGGGAGGGGGCAAGGGACTCATCTAACATCCACCTCCACCCCACTGCATCCAGCCAGGCTGTGGGTGACTCACGTGCACTCTCCAGGGACGCTGCAGCCTCCGTGGACCAGGTTGCAGCCTTGCTTGCAGATAGCTGTGGGTCAAAGACAGATTGACAAATGAATAACAACCCAAGCTTCGGCTGGAAATCTACAAAAAAAACAAAAACCCTGGTTCTCTCCACGGTTTTCTCCATTTGGTTAAGAGAGCCGTAAAAGGATTTGTCAGTATGTCACGGGGGGGGGGAGGGGGGGGGGGGACCGAAAGTGTTGTGTGATGGGTTGGACGATGTGTCAGAAGGTCCCTACTCACCACTATTGCAGTCGGGCCCCATCCAGCCCTCCATGCAGCCTCTGTTCCCCAACTGGTCGCAAACGTAGTGGCCAAAGTAGTCGTCACGCGGCCTGCACTGCTTGTTGCACTTGCTGCCGTAGTAGTTGTCGTCGCAGCGCACCCGGATGCTGTACTCGAAGCCGGCCGTGGCCCCGTTGTGCTGGATGGTCTGCCGCTCGTCTCCAGGGTTGATCATCCCTTTGCGGACGCTCCGCTCGATCAACAGGTCCTCATCTGGGACAAAATCAAACGGACTTGAGTTCAGTAAGCTTGAATCCAATGCAGCAACCGGTGCGTGGGTTGATTTGAACTGGCGACCCCCTCTAGATATGCAGAGGTTGATATAGTGCTGTTCTGTTGAGTCGCTTCAACGTTGATGAGAACAACTCTGAGCGCCTCGGAATGGGCCCCGAAGCTCGAACCAGGAGGATGGGTGGGCTGGGTGGGGGTGGTAGGTGGGGGTGGTAGGTGGGGATGGTGGGGGTGCGTGGTCCGGGGCTCCGAAAGCATGATAACCAGAACGTTTTGGTTGAGTTTTCCTGCTTTGTGAAAAGGCTTTTCGTGCCTCTCCCTCTCTCGCCCCCCGCCTCCTCTCTCTCTCTCTCCCTCGCTAGCCCTCTCTCAGGAAACCCTGCTCTGACTCCTTCGGAGCCGGGCCGGAAATAATAAGAGACGGGAACAAACGAGGAAGGGCGACATAGGAAAGGGCCTTTAGCTTTTTCTCAAGGAACAGAAACACCATGAACCCAACAGGCTTGGCTGCAGCCACCAGCGTGGTTAGGACTGGGGGCAACAGAAACTAATACCCTGCCCCCTCGATCGCTCTCCCTGCCTCTTCTCTCTCCCTAACCCTCCTAAACCTAACCTTAACCCAGTTAGGTCCTACGTTGTGGTAGCTTGTTAGAACGATCTCTCTGACTCACTTTTATGACTTGCCTCGCTCAAACGAAATCCCCAAAGTGCTTTTTCCAGGGCCTTCAAAATCACTTTCTGCCCTGCTTTCCTCGATTTGGCTGACAGCTAGCACGCTGCCACAGATTCAACAGTCACTCCCCCACCTGAAAACTGCAGCACTCCACTTACTGCTGCTCATTTCCAGCAATTAGATATAAAAATACAGACCAATCATTGGCTCTCTCAGGCCTGAAGGAGAGACTCCTAAGAGAGGCGGCTGTTACCAGGGAGAGAGGGGGGCGGCAGGGGGGCGGCAGGGGGGCGGCAGGGGGGCGGGAGGGGGGCGGGAGGGGGGGGGGGCACACTGGTTTACACAAACTGTGAGGGGGGCTTCAAAATGGAGCAGTTGACCGAGTAAAGAGCAACACAACTGTCTGTGTTTATACAAACACAACATCGTTTAGAAATGTAGTGTGGCTGACACAATTTTTTGCAGGCACATTTCTGTCAAGTGGGTTTAGGATAATGCTGTCTTGGCTTGGATATGGACTATACAGTAACTTCAATGCCATGCACATGCTACTATTGCACTGATGAAGCTATTAACCGCTAAAACGACGATGAGACTGTGAGAGTTCGCACCCTCCTCTTCATCCCTCCAACAGTCCGCCATTCCTCTCTCCCTCTCTCATTCTCTGCAGATGATGTCAGAAGACTTAAGAAACACTAACATCAATGGCCCTGCCACCACCTAATAAACTAACAATGGCACAGGCCTCTTCTCCCCAGCCTCTGTTTTGTGTTTAAACACAGAGAGCTTCCTGGAGGATAAACAGCTTGAGGAGAGCCTCCTTTTTCCTGAGGCCTCTCCAAAAGGCTGGCCAGGGTGAGCTATCCAACAGACCCACCACACACTACGGCATGGGCTTTGTTGTTTTGTTTTAAACAATTCCCTCTAAACAGCCATTGCACAGTGCAAAACAAGGCAACGCACAGCTCTCTATGGCCCCAGCAGACCCTCCTGGGTTGATGTGGTAACGGAGGCCGGGGGGTGGGGTGTGTGTGTGTGGGGGGGGGGGTTGTGTAGCTGTCAACACAGCGACCGGTCAGTCTGTCACTGTCCAGAGGCGTGCGTGTCTGTGGCCGCGGTGGCTGCCTCTCCTGTCGTGCCTGTCACGGCGTCGACATGCAGGATAATGAAGTGGCGCGCGGTAGCTCCGCAGCTGCTGGGAAGGTAATTAGCAGACGGACTTCAGTGGAAAGAAAAAAGAGCTGAGGTCCATAATTAATGGCTTAACGAGGTGATGTCCATGCTTTATATAGAGGCGCAGAGCAGTCTCTCTCTCTCTCTCTCTCTCTCTCTCTCTCTCCCTCTCTCTCCCTCTCCCTCTCCCTCCCTCCCTCTCTCCCTCTCTCCCTCTCCCTCTCTCCCCCACACACACACACAGTCCCATAGGAGGAGAACCAGCCTAGCAATGTTACCTATCAGTCACAGTCAACAACATAGGAATGTATACACTCCCAACAGAAATCTATATAAACCACTGCAACTGAGTAAGAATGAAAAAAGATTCAAATGGGACTGATCCCTGCCACTCATGGAGGAGGGGGAGAGACAGGGGGTGCCCAGAGACCGTCCTGGCCCCTGTCTCCTCCTCAGAGAGACCGTCCTGGCCCTCTCTCCTCTTCAGAGAGACCAGCCAGGCCCTCTATCCTCTTCAGAGAGACCAGCCAGGCCCTCTCTCCTCCTCAGAGAGACCAGCCAGGCCATGTCTCCTCCTCAGAGAGACCAGCCAGGCCCTCTCTCCTCTTCAGAGCGACCGGCCAGGCCCTCTCTCCTCCTCAGAGAGACCAGCCAGGCCCTGTCTCCTCCTCAGAGAAAACAGCCAGGCCCTGTCTCCTCCTCAGAGAGACCAGCCTGGCTCTCTCTACTCCTCAGAGAGACAAGCCAGGCCCTCTCTCCTCCTCAGAGAGACCAGCCAGGCCCTCTCTCATTACGGGAGCCATTTTCTCTCCGGGCTTCTGGGTAAACGTCTTTGTGAGGAGCCCCATTGTTCCAGAGAGTCTCTGGAGCTGCCTTGCTATCAGCGCCCCATGGCTGAGTATGACGAAGAAGTGAAAAGCAGGACGCAGCAGCGAGGATTCGTGTATCGCAGGTTCATCGAGCGTACGAACACAAAGCCCTCGATAGGTTAGCTCAACCCAGTGATCCTGGCTCAGGGTTTAAAAGCTGCCCTGAATCTAACTCCCTGAAACGATCCCAAGTCTGTAACACATAGATTACATTCCTCAATTAACCTGTATTCCTGCTGGCAGGAGTGAGATGAGAGGAGGAAGTAAAAACAGGACACATCTGTGTACAGGACTCCTCAGTTCCTAGCTACAGGCCTAACCACACTCTGCATTCTTCTGGTTTCCCTTCAGGAACAATTAGTGACTTACCTACTGTATAGAAGGAATGCAGTGTGTGTGTGTGTGTGTGTGTGTGTGATGAGAGGGACAAGAGGAGAAGTCTAGGAGTATTAGTCATTTCCTTTGATCTCTGACGTACGAGGACACTTCCTTTAGACTGTCATCTGTTATGCTGGTGCTACTGGTGGTATATAGAGCAGGGTATATAGGTATATAGAACAGGGTGGTATATAGAACAGGGTGGTATATCGAGCAGGGTATATAGAACAGGGTGGTATATACAACAGGGTGGTATATAGAGCAGGGTTTATAGGTATATTGTGGTATTTAGAACAGGGTGGTATATAGAACAGGGTGGTATATCGAGCAGGGTATATAGAACAGGGTGGTATATCGAGCAGGGTATATAGAACAGGGTGGTATATACAACAGGGTGGTATATAGAGCAGGGTTTATAGGTATATTGTGGTATTTAGAACAGGGTGGTATATAGAACAGGGTGGTATATCGAGCAGGGTATATAGAACAGGGTGGTATATAGAACAGGGGTGGTATATCGAGCAGGGTATATAGAACAGGGTGGTATATAGAGCAGGGTTTATAGTTATATAGAACAGGGTGGTATATAGAACAGGGTGGTATATAGAACAGGGTGGCATATAGAGCAGGGTGGTATATAGAGCAGGGTTTATAGGTATATAGAACAGGGTGGTATGTAGAACAGGGTGGTATATAGAACAGGGTGGTATATAGAGCAGGGTGGTATAGAGTATATAGAACAGGGTGGTATATAGAGCAGGGTGGTATACAGTATATAGAACAAGGTGGTATATAGAACAGGGTGGTATATAGAGCAAGGGGGTATATAGAGCAGGGTGGTATAGAGTATATAGAACAGTACTTACCGCTGTTGCTGTGTGTGCCATTATCCCAGTCCCACGCCTCCACTATCAGAGTATACGCCCTCTGGAAGAGAGGCAGACCACAGGTCATTAAAGGGTTATCAGAGTTCAGACTAATACATAGTCCACACACACACACACACACACACACACACACTGCATGCACACAGAGAGGCACCGCAGTGCTGCACGTCAAACACAGCACACACACACACACAAACAAACACTTATGAACAAATCTGGAAGGATGATGGTGGGAACAGAAGTCTGGTTCCCACAGTGCTGTCACTGATTAGCCGAGAATGAGCCTGAAGCTAGTTAACAAGTACAACTTGAGAGTGAAAAACATCTACCTGCTCACCCCCAAACACAGCACTGTATGCCCTGGTGAAACGACTCACTGATTTGCATGTCAGAGGATAAACACTCTTAAACAACTCCCTCTGTTAGCAGGAAGCCCAGACGGCGAAGGGTTATTTTAGATGACGTGTGAGTAAACCAGACAAGATGGTGCTTGATCTGTGTTAGCTAACCAGGGTCGGGCCGACAGATGATCATTCCCATGACCCGAGTTTGACGGAGGAGGCCAGGAATGAAGACTGGATCAGACTGGACCATCAGTCACATGAACAGATGAAAGAAGACTCAAATAAGCAAGAACTCAGATGGTTTCATAGAACCTTCTGGAAAGCACAGGGAGACACACCTCACAGTTGGCGGTAAAATCTCCACCCTGGATCAGGGTCCCACAACGCGAGTTTCAAACTCCAAAGGGCCTGTCTTTGACTCAGATTTAAATCCAATCTGATTCTTGTGGAGAAAAGAGCCACATTTTATATAGAGATAATCACCACCCCCAAGGATATTACCAAGAATGTATTTAATAACAGGAATGTGCCCTTCCCCAAAACGCAACGCTTCCATCACTATGTCCAGTGAGGGCCATGGAGACACTTGGAGACAGGCTCTGGGGTTCTACAGAAACAAAAGTCAACACAGAGAGAAGGTCCTTGCCATTAGAAATAGGTTGGTCCTTGGTGACTGCTGGCTAGGCTTTCCCGTCTGTTCCCACCCCTGGTCCTGAGATCCTGAGGACCCAGCCTCTCCTGCAGCTCTGGAGCTGAATACAGGCTGGGCTGGATGAATGTGTGAAAGAGTAACTTCCTCAGTCAGCTGTGACTGTAAATCACAAGTCTGGAAACCCCTGAAAGCACACTTTTGACGGTAACTGATCGCCAGTTGCTGTGACGGTGATTCGTGTTCCTCGAATCAGTCTTGTGTGGCGGGATTAGTGACTCCCTGGCGGGGGTGTTTGGTGCGTGTGAGGTCCCTGTAGGAGGAGTTGAGGCAGTGTTGGGGCGAGGGGGGATGCGACCCAACACACCTGGGGAAGTTCTGACAGAGAGGACACATGACACCTCCAAGCCAATTAACAGGACTCCCAGGGATTTGGGTTTTCATTAGCTGGGCAAAGGAGAACACAGTCCTCGCTGCCTTCATCTGTTCAATGAATAAATTACTGCACTCACTGCCCATGTGACACTTCCAAGGGGACTGCACAGAGAAGGAGCTTTAACTGGGAATTGTCAAGAGGGGGAAAAAAGTAGGATAAGACTCATTATCATTATCTTTTTTTTCCGCGTCGCTCGCTTGAATAGAAAGTAACGTTTAACAAGGGTTTCCATGAGCCCGAGACCCAATTAACAACTTCTGCCGACTTGCGATTGAGAGAGAAGAAATCAGCGACACCTGCCATCTCACACCTGTTAAGATGTTGATATGAATAAACCATGCTGGTCCCTGCAGGCTACAGGAACACAGCCTGCTTCGTTTAGCACTTTATTAACAGAACAAGCCTTCTTTAAAAAAGGACTCTCATCACATACTCTCTCACACTGGCTTTTGTTCAAACTTGTAATCCAATCAAAGCTAATCTAAGCAGGATTTAGTTGAAGCTTTCCAAGCCAAACTGTTGAAATCATGTTTCTCTGGCAGTCATCCTACAAGATGTATATTCTTTTTTCTGTGAGGTAATGCATTTTTGTCATGAGATCAATACAACTTGGCCATAACTCATCTGTGATCCTTCTGACATAAATGTTCAGGAGACAGACAGCAAGTTTAAACAACCCGTTAGTCTCTCCAAGTGCCAAAAGGATGAAGTGGCTGAACACCTTGTATTGATGCATGACACTCCCTCGCTGTGTCCTAACCTGTATCAGCACCATGGTGGCCTCAGGTAAACACCTGGCTTAAGTTTCCCAGGATCATCCTGTGGTCATCAATGCAGTCCTAACTCTGCCAGAAGGCCATCACTTTAGACAGGGAACCCAACACCACAGCAAGGCGCCAAACACCAGATACGCAACAGAACCACTTCAGGGCACAACACAACAGAAGCCTTATGTAAACACTTTCACATCCTCTCCTGACTTTGCCCAGCACAACCCTCTCTCTCTCTCCCCCCTTTCTCTCTCTCTCCCTCTCTGACTCTCTCTGTCCATCTTTCCCTCCTCTCTGCCTTCTCTCTCTCTCTGTTTGTTTCAATCAACTCAACACTTAGCTGAAGTATAGTGTCATTGCTGGATCTGAAAGGTGCAGTTACTAAAGGGTTAAAAAAGTTCTCTCAGCCTTTCCTCCTGAGTGTTGGGAAACTGATTTACTGTACAGTGTTGGGTATACCTCACCAACTCTTACAGTGTTGGGTATACCTCACCAACTCTTTCAGTGTTGGGTATACCTCACCAACTCTTACAGTGTTGGGTATACCTCACCAACTCTTTCAGTGTTGGGTATACCTCACCAACTCTTACAGTGTTGGGTATACCTCACCAACTCTTTCAGTGTTGGGTATACCTCACCAACTCTTACAGTGTTGGGTATACCTCACCAACTCTTTCAGTGTTGGGTATACCTCACCAACTCTTTCTCCACAGGCACTGACATACAAGTCTGGAATGTCCTACCCAACTACGCTCCTCACCGACAGCGACAGACACTACTATAAATACTGAGAACTATATATACACTACACTGTACATAGTTAATTCTTGACTGGCACAGTCCAAAGCCATTTGGACACACGTGCTTGCTTACACACACACAAAAACAAACACTCGTACTAGTCTGGAGCTTGCGAAGGTTCCATAGAGCTGGAGTTGGGTAACACACACACTACCAACTGGGAGAGTGTTCCAGATGTTGACCTCGTTGAGAAACTCTGATGTGGATGAACCTTCACCCCATCACCCAGGAGGTGAGGGCGGCTGCTGTCACAACATCCAGCCTGGGACTCACTGCTG
Organism: Hypomesus transpacificus; assembly: GCF_021917145.1. Classification (NCBI taxonomy): domain Eukaryota; kingdom Metazoa; phylum Chordata; class Actinopteri; order Osmeriformes; family Osmeridae; genus Hypomesus; species Hypomesus transpacificus. Next base: position 2,964,947 of record NC_061062.1, read on the forward strand.
CAACCCACACAAAGATCTCAGCCATTCTCTTACTACAGTGGAAGAAACGAGACTTGAAATGAACAGAATAGAGAACGCGTGTTTGTGGAACAGCAGCACCTAAGGACTGGGCTGGATGGATGTCTTTGTTAACAGCACACGTCATTGTCTAGGATTTAATTAGAGCTGACGACAATGCCCCGCCTCCACACCCACCCCCCCTCGCTCCACACCTCGTTCCCAGCAGAGGGCTCCGGGCAGGGGGCTTGGCTGTGGCCCCACACCTCCCCCTCTTGCCAGTTCTCCAGCTGAGCTCTGCTGGCGGGGTAGGTACACGAGTCAAGTGGGGAATGAAATTGGCTGTGTAATAACCCCTGCAGCCAATAAGAATCGAGTATTCACCCAGACCATGGTATAACATGCTTTAAACACGGCTGCACCTGCCATGCATGCCTTTCATTATAACTTACTGGTTACCATATGCACATACACAGACACACACACCAAGACAAATAATACCTATGCAAACCCACTCCGTAGGCATACGCCCAGACAAAATCCTACACATGTAAACAAGTCCAACCAGCCCCATAAGAATAGCTGAGAGACATTAAAGATTGAGATGGCAATCAGTAGATTCACACGGGCTACGGAGAAAATCAGGTCATCTTAAGTGGAACCAGAGTAAGTCCCTCGAGTCGGGCGTCACAGGGGAAAGACGATCAGGTCTCTCCCCACCACAGATGAAGTAGTGTAGGGCTTTGAACAACACAATCCCCTCACCTTGTATCACCTCACTACCACACACGTAACAGAGCCTGGCTTTCTTCATCCAGGAAGACGGACTTCGGGCTTTTAGGCTTATTACACTGACCCAGGGAGGAGGAGCAGGGCAAGGGCACAGGAGGAGCCGTGGCCCCAATAAAACCAAACCACTTAGGGTCACAACAGTTCTATATGCTGCTTACCGGTCAAAAACAAACATGATTTGTTAACTGGGCTAGGCTAACTGGGCTAACTAGGAAGCATGCATCCCTAGGCAGAGGACTGTCGCTTTCTTAGACTGCACTCAGCTCGTGAGCCCAGTGAGACGAGCAGTGAATGTTTATCAATTAGGCAGGAACTGACGAGACAAGTCCAACATGAAGACCCAAACAGACATTGTTTTCATCCTTAACTAACAAGCATCGCATCTCCGCAGCTCCGGAAACTCCCGGCAGCAACGTGTTCTTACTGCAGACAGCATTTCACACGTCCCAGTTATTCACTGTTAAAGCGACTGATGGGTTTGGAGATTCAACCTCGTGTCCAAACAGATGTTTCACCTCGGCATCACCCATGATGGAAGCGAGGGAAAGCGAGGAACGTGTGGAAAATATTTAAAAAAAAAAACATGAATCAGGAGAGTAAACCCCTCGTCCTTGATTTACACACAGTGGGGTGATGGGAGGACAGAGCTGCTCTATAAATACCCCCAAAAAGAAGCAGAGGGAAGAGGGGAGGGGGGGGGAATGAAAAATGCCTGTTTTCTCCTGGAGTCAAACACTGCATTATAAGTGACTCTGTGAAGGCCGGGACCTAAAAATACCTCTCCCTTGTGACAGAGTCCTCACAAGAAGGAGAGACGCTTCTCTTCACCACCCGAGACTCTTCTTCCTTTCATGAAAATAGATGTCACTGAAAACTCACACAGCCCTGGGGGTTAAACATGAAGAGGAAGTGATCATTGAGTGGCAGAACAATGTCTTTTTTCTCTTTAATTCATGTCAGGAGCCAGTGGCCCAGATATTTTGACCAAGCAATGATGCCATCATCAGCTACAGGGCATGGTTTCATATAATACATTCTCTATTCAGCTCACCAGTCAATGTATCTGATGGTACAATAATCATCACTGTTGTCTGGGACTCCAGAGGAAGACCTGGATTGACTGAATCAATAATTATTTTTGTACAAAAAATATTAATAATAATGCAAAATGCATGTCGAGAAGGCAGAAGTCTACTGTGTTGAACCCAGGAAGAAATCTTAAGGACACAGCAGCCCCTCGGGTCAGGCAGGGGTGGGGGGGGGGTTGGTTAGTTAGGGTCAAAAAACAAAGTTCTGCAGAGAAGGGAGACTACCGTTGGAATGAAAGGGAGAAAACTGGATAGAGTAACACGGCGAATATCGCTGTTTTTATTTTTTTATATATTTTTTTACAACGTAGTTATGGCGGCAGGCTTGTATTTCAAAACTGCAAAGTGCTGTGGGAAACCCTGGGTCAGGCTCTCCATGCTGATATGCAGTAAAGTTATTTTATTGTGTTTCGCGTGTTTTATGACGTAGTGGAGTTGCTGCTGTTGTCCTACTAGAGTCACCCTGAGCCAGCTCTCTCATCACACCCTCACCATGCTGGTTCCAGACTCCACACGACACAGAAGGAACACCAGGCCCTACGTGTGTGTGTCACTGCGCCAAACCAGTATGCACACACAGCCAGCAGCCTGTCCCTTTACAGACCTGGGAGTTTTCCCCTAGTCTTTCTTGAGGGTTTAGGTTGGTTTAGGCGCAGTTCTATGGGCGAATGTGAAGCCCTCTGTGACATTGCTTGTGATATGAGCTACGCAGACAAGATTTGGATTTGATTTGACAGACAATATTATTTGAAGGTGAAACATTCCCTGGCAACATCCTCAAGAACCGCAAAAAGCCCTGTTCGGAGCACCAATCCCTTCTTTTGTCCCGAGTACATGGTGGAAAAATAATGCCCCCCATACACTGAGACAATCACCCAATAAGAGACAGAGGCTGAACCTGAGAGCTGATTGGTAAAGGCATCCCCATGTCCAGATTGAGTAGGGATCTTCACTTGTTTGAGTAGTGGTGACACTGATATCCACTCCCTATGTCACACACAACTTAGTGGTAATTGTATCTGCCGGGGCCCCCGCTTACTACGTCCATCTTTCCCTTTGCTGACAGCAGACCAAGAGGGCTGATGAATGGATAGGTCACCTAGACAACCAGCCACACACAGTTCCTACATGCTGAGAACAATGTCATGGGTACAGCTAGTCATTAAATGTTTATATTTTATGGACTATTTTTATCTCATTATTATTTTGATTTCATTTTCATATCAGCACTGAAACTGACGATTCCATTTTTTTTTTTTTTTTACTGTGTTCCGATTCAAGGCATCGATCAACGAGCCCAGGTGTATGGACCAATCAAAATCCAATTTCAAATATCCCCCCCCCCCCCCCCCCCCCCCCCCCCATTCAAACCTATACTCCTATTTCACACCACCTGTATGCTTTGTACCGATAAGGGGGAAACAATGTAAAGTAAAAGAACGGATGTTCTAGTTCTTCCGGTCTAAAACGGCACAGGTAACTGCGCGTAAAAATAGGCCTATAGCCAAAGCAACGCTTCTCGCGCGTCCCTGTTCGTGTTGCGCGCCTGTGGCTTTACGGAATGTGCACTTGGTCATAACAAACTGGCATTGACTCGATGTTCAAGAAATTACAATGTGGAATGGGAGAAAATACATGCACTCTATTGACTCTTAACTAAATGTTCTATAGCAAAGATATGCGCGTTCCGCCAATGTTGCCAAGTGGACAATGTTGCCAAAGATGGCACATTCAGTCTCTCTCAGCACCATTTTCTCATCTTTAAAAACAATTGACTACACAAGTAAGATAAAGGGCTCTAGCTCAGATATGACGTTATCCACTTACCGGCCAAGCGAACCCGAATGGAATGACAATCTTTCCAGCATCACTGATACGGTTTTGGTTGTTCTTGGCGCTCTTGAGTTGAAAGGTATTCCCACCGATAACGTTAGTAGATCCAGTTCCGTAGGTGCACAAGCCCGTGGTCGTGACCTCAGTTTGGTATTCCTTTAAACACACTCTAAAGTAGGTATCACATTCATCCCGGTTGCAGCTGAGATCTTGAGCGTTCCTTTCGCCGTCGCAGCAATCCCCGTCCGACAGTTCACCGTTTGCGTTCTGTACGGCAATCAACTGGAGCTCGAAATAACCCGAGGCATGGGACACCTAAAAATAACATTGAATAGAGAAAAGTTCTTACAGTCTTGCAGTACAGTATACATACTGCACACCTGGACTTCTGTTCCCAATATGTAATTAAATTATTTGTGGTTTTATCTCATATTTACATATCGGAATTGAAATATTCTCATCTTTACAAGGTATTTCTATGTGAAGACAAGTTGTAGGATTCAATTTGAGTATATATTGGTCATGACTATAATTCAATTCTGACTTGACTTATGACTGACATTTTTATGGGCACTCGATTACTTGAATCGTGTTCAAGATAGAACTCAGGTAGCCTATGAACACAACCAAGCATTGATGCATTGTGGAAATTGCAGTTAAGTGTGACTGGTTCAAGTAGAATGCAAAACGAATTCATCAATTTGAGGAGAGCCCTTAAGTAGAAATTCCAAGATCACATGATTTAACTGACTACCGCGTAACTGCATTAAGAGTGGAATTCTTTACAATTGAATTTTCTAAAATGAATGGGCTCTCGTTGTCTAACGTCCAACTGCCTGTAAATGTAAAATACCTTCCAATATTTAACAACAGTTTGCTCACCTCAGTCCACAACGTCAGCAGCAGAAATACTATTGAGAAGCAATGCAAATTCCCCATACAATTCCACATGACTTCGTTTGATTAGTGTAGGCTACCATTAGGAAAAAATGTCTTTATCTTTTAAAAACAGCCGTTGACCGGCGAGTGTATCCTGGTCTTCTGGCATGCACGATACGAAAGCGTGATCAATTCCCGTACTCTGTTTCCGAATGAGAAAGAAACATAAGATGCGTATTAGTGGACAGCCGAGGCAGCGAGCGCACTGCTGGTCCAGACACACGACTTTCCCCCACCGTTCGAATCACTCAACAGCAAGGAAAGCTATCCGTTTCAGCACTGAAGACAAGCCTGGGGATGGTTCTTTGATTGGCAGCTAAACAAACCATTCACAAACTCTTGGCTCGAACGATGGCTTAGGATGCCACGAGCCAACCATAGACAAGGGGGCGGAGTAACCTAGCCTACCACAGATATTAGCGTACAATTGATGATTTTAGGATCAGAAGTTCTGATTCAATTAAAACCATAAATTTGTTTGCCAATTTTTTTCTTTATAATTTTTTCCCACCATAAATCCAACTCCATGAGGCTAATTCTTGAAAATCTGGGATTAAAAATATATTAAAAACGGTTGATTGTTGCAAAACAGCAGTTCCTATTCGAAAATGCTTCCATAACTTTGCCGACTTGTAAATTAATGTATCGTCCATGGTCAGCGCGGTGACCAGAAGCGTGTAGGGATACCTGGCTGAGTATGAGAGCCCTCGTCTTTGACATGTCACCAGCGAAACAAATGTCTCTCAGCGCCCTCTACCGCTTGTTGACTTGACTTGTTTTCTTCTGGGTGTGTTCTGATCTGTTTTACTTCTAGTAAATGAAAACCACAGTACAAAGAGCCAAAGCTCTTTATAGCTCGGAAAACGAATTTCTAGGTACAATATGGTCTTGTTTACAGAGAACAACAACGACGTTTTTGACACGACACGGCTGTCTGAAACGAACCGTACCACAAATGTTGGAGCAGTTGTAGTGTACCCGAAGGCCCTGCACTATTAACCGACTACGCTAGGCTGTTAACAGGGAGGAATCGGGCTCGGTTGCCCTCTCCCCAGCCTCGCTCCCAGCGAGCCAGCCAACCGGTGGCGGAGCGGAGATGCAGGGGCAGGAGGCAGCGGATATCAAGAGTCACGAGGACGCAGTCCAACAGGTGGCCTCTGACACAGTGCAGCAGATGTTTCCTCCGCGAGCCCGGGAAGCAGGTGCAGACAGCTGCCGTGCCTCGCGCCCCACAGCCCTCAGGTCTTTATGACGCTCCTTATCTGCCTTGATAAGGGAGGAGACATGAGAGTCACTGGTGGTCCAGATAAACCCGGGAAGTAATGAGGTCAATTAGTGTGACAACATTTCTTCACTTTTTGGGAGGGTTAGGGTTTTTGGGAGGGTTCTCTCTGAATGTGACCGTAGATTTGTTTTGTTTGTTGCTGAGGCCTGCCCAACTAGTCTTGTGGTCTAGCTACAGTCTGGCTGCATCATGACATATATACCCACTACTGAATCCTCACGTTCTGTCGTTCAACAAGAACGATGAAGGGAAACATATTCAACTTTGTTATGAAGTTGAGGCAGTACTGTTCCAGAATGAGGGATTAGGAAATTCAGTAGGAGATAAAAGTCCCAGCATGCATTTCAGGCCTGCTCTAATGCGGAACAAAGACAAAACAACGTGTTTGCCAGTCTACACAGATACGCAGAGTGTTAAAGATCTTCCACGTTGGGTGACGCTGACACGGCTAGGCTTCTGAGGAAAACAAAAGTGAAAAGGTGCATGTGTAGTTTCGATGTTTGACTCTTGCTGAGTTGTCTTGGTGCAATATACGGTGCTAAATATCCGTAGGTGGTGTTGAAAACCCCTTCATCAGATATCTGCCTCTACACCTCACGCATGGCGTGTGGATACCTGCACAGGAGCAGACAGAACATACTCCCTCTCCTTCTGCATTAGAAATTCCTTTCTTCAGTCTCTGTCCTCCCACTTCCCTGCATTGTCAAGACATTTTTACAGTCTGTACACTCTCTCTCTCTCTCTCTCTCTCTCTCTCTCTCTCTCTCTCTCTCTCTCTCTCCATCTCTCTCTCTCTCTTTCTCCATCTCTCTCTCTCTCTCTCTCCATCTGTCTTCCTCTCTCTCTCTGTCTCTCTCTCTCACACACACACACATACACACTATCTCTCTCTGACACACATGCACACACTATCTCTCTCCCTTACACACATCATCTCTCTTTTACACACACACACTCTCTCTCTTTGAGTTTCTATACATCCTAGTTCAGACTGTATGACCTGGAGCTGTATGAAAGGGGTTTTTGAGAAGGTGCAAACAAAAAGGTTAGCTGTTCATACAATATGAAATGGCAAAACACTTCCTCTTAATGTACCATGCCTGTGCAGACGGACGGAAACAGCTACGACACATAGAAACCTTTACAAGTTCTGTCCTGAAGAATGCAAACAGAGTTGTCTTATCTTGAAAAAGAGTAAACTTTAGACAGTCTTGTTGTGGCTTGCCTATGGGGGGTTTATGTGGTACTACAATGCACTAGAAATCATTATTATCTCTGTCTTACTTGCTGTCTCTCTCTCTTCCCCCCCTCCCCTCTCTCTCTCTATCTCTCTCTCTCTGTCTGCCCCCACTCCTCCCTCTCTCTCTCTTTCTCTGCCCCCCTCCTCTCTCTCTCTCTCTCTCTCTCTCTCTCTCTCTCTCTCTCTCTCTCTCTCTCTCTCTCTCTCTCTCTCTCTCTCTCTGCCCCCCCTCCTCTCTCTCTATGCTCCCCCTGTCTATCTCTCTCTCTGCCCCCCCTCCTCTCTCTCTATGCCCCCCCTGTCTATCTTTTTCTGCCCCCCTCCCCTCTCTCTCTCTCTCTCTCTCTCTCTCTCTCTCTCTCTCTCTCTCTCTCTCTCTCTCTCTCTCTCTCTCTCTCTCTCTCTCTCTCTCTCTATCTCTCACTCTCTCTCTCTGCCCCCCTCCTCTCTCTCTCTCTCTCTCTCTCTCTCTCTCTCTCTCTCTCTCTCTCTCTGTCTCTCTCTTTCTCTCTGCCCCCCTCCTCTCTCTCTCTCTCTCTCTGCCCCCCTCCTCTCTCTCTCTCTCTCTCTCTCTGTCTGCCCCCACTCCTCCTACTCTCACCTCCCCTAAAGAGGGCTGACACCCTAGAAAGGGCTCAGCTTTTGATCACCTGACAACTCACTGACAGAGCTGAACCCAGTCCACCTCAGCCCTCACCCCTCCACCATGCCGGGGCCTGCTGTCTCACCCTGCTTCCTTCTCTCTGGCTGGGCTGTGAACTACACGGTCGCTCTGTAGGCTGTGAGTGAGTGTGGAGCAGGCCCGGTTAGAAGCCTCCTTATGGAATGTTTCTTAAAACCACGGCAACATTGACCTCCACTCCCGGAGCACGTCTGATAATGGGAGGTTATCACAATTCCTCCGCACACACACACACATACATATACACACACACACACCATACCCACACTTGAGCACACACAGCACAGAGCAGGTGTTTGGTTTCCACCAGACAAGCAGAAGAAATACTATGGGGTGTGTATGTGTGTGTGTGTGAACAGGAGCAGGTGCACCTGCACCAAGGTGTGTGAAATAGACAATTATATCTTCACAGCTTTTACAGCTTGGTGGCATGCCGGATCACCTGATAACAGCTCCACCCATCCAGTCCACAGGAATCTGCTCGCAAAACCGACGGCAACTCGGACAAACACGGACAACGGCCAGAAACGTAATCATTGTTTTTGGATGTTACACACAATAAAGTCACCACTGACTGACCCAATGTGTACCCCGCGCCCATTTTAGCCCCGTTTGACAATGCACTAAAATTAGGAGCTTGCAAATGAATTCAGTCCCCAACAAACCATTGTGATTGTTCCACACACAATATACTGGTCTAGACCGTGGAGCCATTAAGTTAGAATGGGGGACTTTCCTTCTATTATGTGTAGAAGTGTGGAACAAGCATATGGGAGGGGAGTCACATACATGCTTTGGCTCGTGACCACGTCGTCCTCTCCAGATCTGAGTCAGTCCCGGAGAGTCACCGCCGAGGGCTTTGATTTCAGCCCTAAAAGCTTCTTAACGTTTCCTCGAAAACAAGGCTTTTCCCCTGTCATCTACCACAGCAACACACCGGCTCTGTCTCCACCACCACCACCTCCTCCTCCTCCATGTAAACATCTCATTAAGGGTCAGGGCGCGGAGCATCTGCATCCGTGAGACGCTGCTGGGACCAAACAGCAGAGCCCCCCCTACAGACGGTGTCGGCCCTGGAGAGTGATTGCTAGCCTGGGACTGTGGAGCACAGGGTGTCCCACTGCTGGGGCCCTGTGAAGGTAAAGGTAATCACTTCAAATGAATACCCACACAGGCTCTGAGGCTGTCTGTTGTCAGGAGAAGAAAGCCTTTTAAGCTGGGACTGGAGGTCAGGCTGAATCGCTTTGCATGTGCAGGCACACGCGTGTCTGCTCTTGTACCCGTGTACACGCAGAAATGCACACACAAACACACCCAGATAGCAAACACACAAGCATACGTAGACACACACGCACACACACATATATACTCGCACACAATGCAGAAAGACGAGCCTTTCAAATGCAGGTCTGAAGGCAGCTGTAGGTGGTTGGGTTGGGGTTAGGGGACAATAGAGAGGGGTCAGATTAGCGGTCTGGTCTTTGTGACGATGGTCCTCAGAGTCTCTCTATGATGGGATCTCCACGGCCAGGGGGACCTGAAACACAATGGGCCAGAGAGCAGAGAGGGAGGCAGGGGATGGGGGAGGTGTGGGCCTTGGCATCATGTGAAGCAGAGACAACCCAGTGAAGATGAGCCTCAAGCACAACAACCCAAAAGGGGATCTCAAATGGATCGTTTCATGATCACCACGATGGCTTGAGCTCTAATCCTCTGTTTAAACTACTCTGCGGTATTCTTGAAAGAAAGAAAATCAGTTTCTTCCAGCTAATGAATCTACGCAATCCAAAACAGTGACACCTAACTAGAAGCATTCGGTCATCATTAGATATCACCTCACTGTTTTCGATATCTCCATGTGGGTTGTCAGGCTGCTTCTGTGGGGATGTTCTACGCGCTAAAAGATTGTAGGAGTTAAGCCAACATTTTCGCCGTCCGTCTGTGCTGTGGTGTGGGTGTGAAATGTTGAACACCCCCAGGTGGGTGGAGGTGGGTTGGGGGTGCAGGAGAAGCCTGAACAACAACGACATGTGGGTGCTTGACTGCATAGTTGTGGAGGAGGGCATGTTTATGTTGGCAGGAAGAGTTTAGGTAGCGTAGCGGACTGTAGGTGCTGGGGATGGATGCTTTTACGGGAAGCATTTCCATTTAGGACCATGACAGTCATTCCACAAGCCATAACCACCCCCACTCCCCTCACCACCACACAAAAATGTTTTTCCAGGTAAGTATTAAATTGGTTGCATCATGAAATTTGATTGATTTCAATAACATTATTCGCATTCCTTACATTTTGGTGGTAGGTTTTAGTTTTTTCTTGGATATCAGTCATTGAAATGCACAAAGGCTGACTGTTTCATGACTTCTCTCTTATCTAAATTATGATTCATGAGGATGATTGTTGACTGCGCTACGTTTAAAATTACAACACTCAAAAAATTGTTGCTCACATTGTTGAGAGCAACTGTACTGTATGGTGCAGCATGGTGAGTGATTGAAGCTTTCTTTCAAGGCAAAACACACCATTGTGTCCCTAACAATCCACAATCAGTCTGAGGAAGTGATACACAGGACCCAGATACAATGCCCAGCGTGCCTGACAGCAGAACCTTGGCTCCACCAGCAGTGGGAAAATGTTCCTACGTTCTCTGAAGTACCAAGGCCCCCCCTTCCACCAGAGCCTGCCCCCCCCCCTCCACCACCACCACACACACACACACTCTCTCTCACACACACACCCTACAACATACACACACAAACACACTCTCTCTCTCACACACACACACACACCCTACCTCATACACACACACAAAAACATACTTTCTCTCTCTCTCACTCACACACACTTTCTAACATACACACACACACACTCACACATACACTCTGGATAAGAGCATCTGCTGAATGACTAAATACCCCACACACGACACACAATACTGTAACATAAAGAATCAGGATACTTTGTGTGACTTTAATCCATGGTATTCCCACCGTGAGAGACACGGCTCATGGTGTTGACAAGCTGCACAGGAGCTGTTAAAGAGACACAAATGTGGAACAGCCATGTGCTGACATGATGCTATGGTAAAGATGATCTAAGGTTTCACGGACAATAGGGCAAAATAGACACCTTGAGATCTAAGGCTTCCAGAACAAGTGAAGCAGCACCACAGTCAACAGTCTCACTTACTGAAGCCCCACTCCATCTCCACTGAACTCCCTTCTTACAGCACTTAGTTCCAGCGACCCCCCCTCTCCTCCACATCCTCTGGCTTCACTGTTTACTACAAACACAGATAGGAGCTGTTTTAGACCACTGCTTGTTTGTTCGCCCTCTTCCCTTTGTGGATAAGATCTAAAGCAGCACTTTGTCAGAGATTCCTTCTTTAATCGTTCAGAAACCCAATCCAGCGACAGGTACGCTCAGCGCTTCTGATCTCCAACAGAAATGGGAAAGTGTTGATTGTTTGGGGGTTAAGAGTGTGAAAATGAATTGCCTGAGAGTGTTTAGGAGTATCGAGAGACCGCTGAGCAGTGAGAGAATACACACGCACACACACACACTCACACACACCCACACACTCACTCACCCCCCCCACACACACACACAGAGAGGCACATGCCTGGTCATGTAAACATGGAAGTGTTCAACAATCAGTGGAGAAGTGACATGCCCTTGACATCACGACGCTGTGCTGATTATGGAGACAGAACGGGGAAGACAATCCAAATGGAATGCAGCAGGAATTCCCTGGAATCCCCCCTCGCGCGGAATACCAGGGCCTCTCGTACGATTCCGTGTGGAGTGGTCACGCATCACAATAGACACAGAGCCATTCTCCCGCTCAATGCAAGGAAACGTTACCTCAGCGCCAAAAATGTCAAGACTACAAGCCCGGGCCCTGGAAACAATTAGGACGGAAGCTCTGGCAGGTGCCCACCTCCTGAGAAAATATCCTAGTGGGGCTGAGGAGGGAAGAGGTGGGTGTGGACTCGCTGACAGCAGGAGAGCGGGGAACAGTAACATGCTCGTAAAACCATAAAAGGACAACAACACTGCACACTGCACCACAGAACACGGCGGGGCTGTTTACAAGACCAGAGAGAACGACAAGTGAAAATGCCGAAATAGAGTCTCACACAAACTGCTACCGACCTCCTGGAACACTAGGGGAGTAACTGGAGATCGATGGCAGTTTGTTGTGTATGTTGTGGTTCATAAAAGAAAAAAAAATGGTGTGAACAGCAGTTATCTGTTTCTCATAAAATGCACGGACTCAGTCACAACGGTCGTAACGGCCGCCTTGATAAGACACACACTATCACCTCACCATTCGATAAGAGGCAGGATTCTCACAATCAGACCTCGCTTTGTTTCGAAATCTACAAGCCTTCAAAAAGATATCTCCACACGCCCACACACCGTGGCACGACTGAGAGATGCGTTTCCTCGTGCTCGTCCAGGACCTGCAGGGGTGAGTTAGCTGGGCCTGGGACACAGACGACCCCTCGGAGAGCTCTCTGGAACTGGGCTGTGGACGACACACCCGCTCCCAGCCAGACACAGGAGCTCTCCAGCCCACTGAGGTGCGGTATGGGGAACGTTACCACCCACTCACAGTCCCGTTGTGGGTCAGAGGAGATCAGGAATCCCAGCTCTCTCAGAGCACCGTGTCTTTAATGTCTTTGTGTGTGTGTGGTTTCAATACATTTGATACTCTCTCCATCCTTTAATGAGAGTATATTACATCCATTAGCTCCAGAAATCCATGACTGTGTCTGTTCTGGGAGGGAGTATCCAGATACATCTCAGAGACACTCATTGAATATGAATCCATTGTATATCTGCATCCCGACCCCGGAATACAGTCTTACACAGGGTGAACATATGGGAACATTGTTCTGTCCGCTGAAGGTCAAAAAGGCAGGGCTCTGCGGTATCTCAGGCAATGATCACATCAAGTACTGCATTGTTAATACACAGACATTTTGTGTTGCATTGAGTGACGGAGTGGAAATGCACAGCAGCAGGGGGGGGGGGAGGCGGGTTAAGGAAATGACACGTTCTCTTGCAGATCTCAATCTCGCAGAACATTGCCAGCCATAACAATGTAGTGTTGAAAGGGATCGGTCCGGGGTGGTTCTGAGCGGAGGAGTGGCCCGGCGCGGCCCGGCCTGATAAGCACCTGCACAGGGCTGCAGGAGGAACCGACTAGGCCTCATTGTTCTGGAACACACCCTTCTGGAGGACTGGATGATGTCACTCTGGGCCGTGCCCTCCGGGACCGCGACGGACACTCCCGTCTGCCCTGCCGAATGGAGACACTGGAGATGGAAACTGGGTGAGTCACCGGGGGTGGTGACCTGGTAGGGCTGAAGGCCTACCCACCCAGGAAACAGACAGAGAGGGGAGATGGAGGAGAGGGGAGGTGGGGGGGGGAGGTGGGGTCAGGTGGAGGACAGGTGGAGGGGCAAGGTAGGTGGAGGGGAAATGGAGGAATGGTGAAGGACAGGTGGAGGGGGAGGTGGGAAGGAGGTGGAGGAATGGTGTAGGACAGGTGGAGGGGGAGGGATGGAGGGAGAGGTGGAGGTGGAGGGATGGAGGGAGAGGTGGAGGTGGAGGGATGGAGGGAGAGGTGGGAAGGAGGTGGAGGAATGGT